>NC_046371.1:35016551-35316551 GCF_011125445.2 Fundulus heteroclitus
CAAAAGCAGGGCAGTGAGCAACCAGCCAAAGACCTCCCTCAGCCTAAGCAGCTTAGCATTGCTGCCTTTCATGGATGCACACATTAAGCGCAGGCACACACACAGACCACTCAGTGAAGTTGAAGTCAACCCTGCTGAGCCGTGGCAAGAGGGGATAATACACACCAGGGACCGAGGCGCTGGCTCTCTTTTACTGCTCTTGTGAGGGAGGAGTCTCACTTCCCAGAAGAGAAAGGAGGAAAACATGCTTGGTGAGGTCTGACAAAGACCTCTGAAGCATAAACAGCTGCTCTTATTGATCGTTTTCAGCCTGCAGGCATCTATTGCTGGAAGCCCTGTTCATTATTCTACAGCGCTGAGATCAGACAAGTAACAACTGGAGCAGTAAAGTCTGAAAATGGACCAAAAAAGTCTCAACTACCCTTACAGCGGACAGAAGTCCCATTAGGCAAGAGTAAAGAGTGGATGAATATTGTCTTGGTGTGACTACCTTGAGCACTAATGGCACAGGTTCACGGCACACAAAGATTTCAAACATGTTAATAAAAGAGTCTAATTACGTTTATTTCTGCAATTATACATACGGTTGCCAATACAACACAGCAGAGATTATTCTCTACAGGTTTTATATTTTATTTTGATTACATTGTCTTACCTAAAATAAAAGCTCAATTCAGCCGTAGTATTCCAGTAGTGCCTTAAAGTGATTTTAAAACTAGAAGTAGTAAAAGAGAAACTTTCTTTCATTTTAAAGCTGCAGCTTAAAAAAAAAATGGCTATACTTCAATGACGGTAAACAGTCCATGCCTCATCAGGTAGAGGCATTAGGGGAAAAACAAACTGAGAGGGGTTAAAAGATGGATAATAGGGAAGTACCAAAACAGTAACAATTAGGAGCAAAGCACTACTGTACAGTTTTAACAGATCCACTGTTCTGAGGTGTCTTGCAAGTAAAAGTATAGTAGGATTCTACCTCATTAATAAAAAAAGAAAGTTTTTTTAAATCTGTTTATATAAACAAAATCTCTAGTCTCTAGCAAGTAAACCGGATGTGCAAATCCCCAAAATTTTCAGTAAAATATTAGTGGAACTGTGAAAACAATCCCAACGTTTACTCTTACATCACGCTGAAGTGTTTTGGCCTCCATTCAAGCACGGTCCATGTCACCACAAACAGCCATTTGGTTTTACAGCCAATAAACAAGGCTAACTTCCAGCCTGGCCAGCAGCGAGCGTTTCGTTTTCCTCAGGGAGTGAGAGCTGGGGAAGGACACCTGATCCTTGGCACACTTCGGAGGAGTAGACGGTTAAAAGCTCGTGCTGAGAGCAAGTGGGACAGAGGTCATCAGAGGTGTCCTGAAGCTCAGGAGAGTTCACCAGCAGCTGCTGCACAAGCTGGCTTCCATACCAACTCAGTGACAGTATGAAAAAGGTTAACCCAATAAAACGTGAACCCCCCGCCCTGTTAACCACAGCAAACTCCTCAACGCTTCCTGCAATATAACTGCAGGAAACGGCATCCGGCTGAACTGTAACTGAGCGGATCTACCAGCTGCTTAGAAGGCACTAAACCAGATTACTGAAACCCAACGTAACACAAAAATGTCATCCATTATCATTTTCACAGGAAAAAAAATAAACTTGTTTAGGATCTCATTATTTCTAGCAGCATAGAATCCCAGCAGCGCCGATTGTTAACATGGTGAATCTGACGGTTCTAGCAGCATCTGGGCATCATCTGCCCCGTAGTTCTGGCCAGGAATCCCGTCTCTAAGACTAGAAGATGATTAATGGCTCCTTAGGACCACGGCTAAACATTACAAGCCTTAAACCAAAGAAATTCCCAAAAAATACAATGTCCATGCATGGGCGACGTGTAATGTTATTTGAAAAAAAAAGTTTATGGAATATGAGCATCTGGACAAATTGGCAAAATAAACGAGTTACAACACCCAAGAAACCCATCCGTAGCAGTAGCTGGTAGGAATACTGAGACGACATGAAAACCAGGCGGCAGGGCAGCACCGTCATCTCGTCTATTAAATGTTTAACCGGGGGAAATATGGAGGATATATGCTGCTTACAAATATGCTGCACGCATGTTACACACAGGAGAACACACAGGAAACGGAATACAAGTACAGTTTATTTTGTGCTTTTTAGAAGCATTTTAGGCTTATAAGTAAAGATTAAAGCTGCACAATATATCAAATTGCATTTTATCACATTATCCGTGTGCGCAGACCTGCAGCTGAAAAGGTTTGGTACGTTATTGAATTTCAAGCGCTGTGCATTCTGGCTCCGCATCTCAATAATATATTTGGCCCGTTGGAGAGACTTCAACTACCCTGGGGACGACGTGCTGCAAGGCTAAAGAAACACGAGTTGGGAAATTAGGGTTATTCACAACAGATTAGTCATCGCAACCTGCAAAGCTTAGCAATGCTAACTATGTCGAGTGTGACCATCATGCTAGGCGCTAATAAGATACTAGTGGCATTTAAAGCTAAAAACTCTTTGTCTTGAAATAGTGGAATCCTGCGTTGCCTGCAGAGCTGTGTAACACCAACGGCTCTCTCTCACACACGGGAAGTGTTGCCCTTGGCTCCAAGACAAATTATTCCTGACTGATTACGCTGAACAGGCTAATTACAGCTCTGTTACACTTACAATAAGTCAACACATAACTGAACAACCTAACATACAGCAGGGCAAAGCTTTTGGGTTTTAAATACTAAGTTGGACACACTTTTCATATTTATTTTTAATGATTTTGGAAAGAAAATAATTGTAATTTGCAATCTGGTGCACATTTGGAGTAAAAACAAAACAAAAGGAGTATATGGTAAGAATAGTAAATGTGACTGTGGATAAAAGTCCCTGAATATATTTTTATTTGTACATTATTGTAGTCTCAAACATCTGTGTTACTGAATATGACTGAATATGACTTTAATCTCTAAATAAGTGTAAACTGGAAAGGATTTCATTGAAAATGTTTATCAAATACAGAAACCCAACAGTGAGGTATGTATGTGTGTTTTCCAGGCTAATGGAGGCTAAAGCTTTCTGAAGGAGCTTGTTTATTCATCAGAATAAAGTCAAAGGAAACTGGGGGGCTGTGGAGAGTCGATCATAATAGGTTGGGCAAAGCTCTGGATTTCTACAGTGTTCAGTTGTAGCTGCGACAGGGAGCAGCACTATCAGGCATCTCCATACCGAGCTCAGGGTGAAGAGTTGAGCCGCTGCAAGAAGAACAATAGGCCCTGTAGAGCTGCAACAATCTGCTCCGTCTGCATCTCCCCAGCCGTCTGCTGTGGGATCTTTCTCTTTATTCCTTCCAACACGGGCTGGTTGCATTACAAGGCCTCAGCAAATATCCCATCTGCATGATGTAAGCACATCCAGGAGCTCTGCTGAATCGGACACCGTGCCTAACGAGCCGCCCCAGACGACCAGCAGAAGGAAACCTTTAAGAGGCTTGTGGCTGCAATATCAGCCCAAAAACATCTCACCGAGCAGGACTGAACGTGCAGCTGTCCGCTTGGAGGCGCCCCGCTGATGCTAACAGTGTGTGGCAGAAACACGACCGAGTTGGCTCCGGTTTGCACCTAGATGTCGTTTTTTTCCAAAGAACATGCATTGATTTCAGCCGTCACACCAAGGGACCAGCAGGCCCAGCATCAGTCAGTCAATTTGGCCTCTAATCAGCCGTTTAGGCAATCTGACAGATGGTCTTACTAAATAAACAACTATGCTTTCCGGCCGTTGTTTTACCCACTATAATAAGCCTGAGTGAAGAACTGTTTCACTTCCTCTTGATCCCAGCTACCGGACGTCCCATTTCTTCCAGCAGTCATACCAAAGGCAACATGTGGATTACACGCTCCTTCAGCTCCTTCAGGCTCAAACCGTCTTTTTGCTGAACAGAAACACTAACGTCAAACTAGCTGAACTGGGTCCGGCTGCTCTGCTGAGGCTCGCGGCTACGAGCAGCACCCAACTGTGGTGGAGAAGAGAAACGTCTCAGAGTTAAAAACTGTTCTGAGTCGACGTTGTGCAATGTGTCCATCCAAGGGGTGAGCATCGCGCTCTGAAGGAACCAGCACACGGGCCAAAGGGGCGTCCTCCCATGATAATAATCAGTGCAGCGTGAAGTCTTTGCTTTAATGCTTATGAGTTTCACTCTTGAGAGGAGAAATTGTTCAAGTTAGCACTGCTAGTGGAAATTGCTGATCGGTGTAGATAATCTGATAAACTACCAAAGCAGCGAGCCAGCAGCAAGCGCTCTCCCAGGCAAGTCTCAACGTTTCTCTTCCGTGCAAAGCTCCAGACCAGGAGGCTGTGGGCGGAAATCCACGTTTAGTTTAGGGCCCAGAATCCACGCAGACTTCTCCTCAACGACTCAACAAAACCAGCATGGCAGGACAAGGTCGGTGATGATAATAACAAGTTTAAAATACAAGCTGATTTTAATACCAGATCTTCATCAACCACCCTGTTACACCATAGCTGTGATATACCGGTCAGCACTGTTGCGTATTTTGTGATTTTGGACAAAGTTAGCAGAAATAATGACAGTAACAAAACAAAAAAAAGCATATCACAGTTGGACATGAGTGGAATTACTTGGATCTTTTGTTTCATTGCATCAGCGGCAGTAGGAGAGTGCAACAGCTTCTGAGTCCGTCAATATATTTATTATTAACACATACAGTAAATACACCCTCAACATATACAGCTTCTGTTCTGCCTTTGCTTACAAACTAAACAGAAACTCCATTTTCAGTAAACACGGCGAAACCTGCAGGAACTGCAAGACCAACCATGAACCATTCGTCTGTATTATCAGTGAGAAACTTCACATCATTTAGTAAACAGCATCTAATTTATACTGCTACTAAAGAAATGAAATCACAAACAGTCTTCATTTAAGTAATGAGGAAGACTAACGGGTGAAATGTGAAGACGCCAGAATACACTAAGTACTTCTAGCGCTGTCACATTTACATAATTATCAGCTGAAAAGAAGTCATGCGGTCCTTTTTAGGTAATCCAGCCTCAGAGGTTGACGAAGCATCTTGTGAGTAATGCTCCTATTGGCCCATTCCTGCGGTGTTTGAGGTGATGTAGCAAACCCAAACCGGCGGTGCACATGGCGGTGGCACTCATGGGGCCAAATATCCCGGAGCCTCTGTGATCAAATTGTTTTGCAGGTAAAACGGTCATACAGCCATAGGTCTTCTAACACCACCAAACCAATAGTTTGATAGAGGTCTGAGTATATTACCCAGCAATGACGTGTTCAGGATTAACCCTTTGTGTCAAGCTTGCTCAAAAATACATTTCTACATGCAAAAATGGTGACTTTATCTGTCTTCCTACATCTGCGATGAAGAGTCAGGGAGTAAAGGTAGCCCTGCGACAAATGCTTTGAATATGCATGAACTCCTCGTCTCTCAATCATAACAGCCACATGGAATATAGGAGATAGGCCACAGAGAAGCATTCAGTCTGCCTCTGGCACACCAGAGACAAGCTGCAGCTTTCTGACCGGACAAACAGAGTCCTGGACTGTAGGCAGAAAGGCGGCAGGCAGAGCTCTCTGTCCACGGCACTCTCTGGCCTGCTGACTGCGTGTTTCTGCTAAATCCTTTATCAGGCATTGCGTCAAATCATCATCAACAACTTTACCGCTGTGTTCCAACACTAAGCTTCTTCTGACGGAGGAACGACTGCAATGAGGCGTTCAAAGAGTACGCCAACAGATGTAGAAGTTGTTCTCTAGAACATGAAGCAACAGATGAAGACATGCTGCTAAAACGTATGTGGCCAGATGAGGTTTCTCACAGAGTGTGTGTGTGTGTGTGTGTGTGTGTGTGTGTGTGTGTGTGTGTGTGTGAAACGCCAACCTTCCAGTCCGTTTTAACAAATGATTGCTCTCCAATAAAAGCTGTCGAGTCTACATGAGCAATCAGCAGACAGTTTTTGGCCTTTGTTGACACTCAGTCATGCTAAAATGAGCCCCTCCACTCAGCAACAAACCCACCGGGGAGGGATCCCTTACTAATGCTGTGTTCAATGATCAGTAATATCTAACAGCTGCAGCTGTGCAGGTGTGTGACCATGCGAGAGAGAGATATCAAAATATGATGCATGACGTAAGGATCTTTCCCTAGAACCGAGTTATGTTGGTTGCTGATATGTCTCCATGCGGCTCAGGTGTACGATTCTTCTGTCCCTGAATGGTGATTGATGAGCTTCCACAGCCAAACTTTACTGCGCCGTTAACAACAACCCATCAGCACCCACACGCCGTTTCCTTCCAATGCAACGAGGTGCATGTATAAATCTCCAGCGCATGTAAGCCGCGGTGCTTCGCTGGTGTTTAAAACGTGGCAGATAGGCATACTGTGCAGATAGACACTTTATCACTGTGGAAAAACAAAACCCTTTACGATTCTACGAGATGAGCAACAGATGAGAGGCCCCTCATTAATTAAAAAAAAACTTGAAACAGTCCCTCTTGAGCTGGAGGGGCACATCAAACAGAAGCAGCGTTTGTAGCGTGCCATAACAAGTGCACTGGCCATCAAAACCTATTATTCTCATATAAGCTTATACATTTTTCATGAGTCTGTAAGACTTGTTAATAGAAGGCCTTTTGTGAGACATAAAAACGGAAGCAGTCTGAAATATCCAGACGCTGCAGCAGCTAAAACTACGGATCCACGTGAGAAGACCCATACGTGAAGATAAAACGTTTATGGTGACTGCAAATGTCCTGACATTACGCAGGCCGAGGCTCTATGTCTGTGACCAAAATCTCTGCCCCTGTACATTCACGCTTTATGAGAGCTGGAGATGCACCGATCTGATACCTGGATCAGATACCTGGGTCTGATATTGACTAATTAGTTAGATCTTCAAATATGATATGATTGATGATTGGTCATTTCCTTTTTATTATCGTACACAGCTATACAGTTACAGCGATCTAGTCATTTTGTTTGCAGCGCCGGTTACATCATCACACAGAGCGCACACAGCAGCTAGTGATGAGAAAACCCAGAGCAGCATGGAGCCAGCGCCGGACCGAGCCCACCCCGCTAGTTGGAACCGTTTAAACTTGATCCGCCAACAAGTCCGACTGCAACATGCAGCGCCTGAGAGGCGAAAACAGTGAGGAGGGTGATGAAGTTGGTAAACTCAACACTATAAACACAGCAAGGTACACGGTTCATTCTCTCAACAGAAGCATTGGCTCGGTACCGGCCCATATGCTCAGCTCAGGTGTCGGTTTTGGACTGGATGGGAAACAAACTGGATCTGCATCTCTGATAAGAATCTGGGCATGTGAGCACCGGCAGCAGCCGGCTAAATGCAAACTTGATTCCTATGAAGAATCAAGTTAATGATTCTGAAATCCATCAGCAGCAACTTGACATAGCAGGCCCAGAAGTGAAGAGCTCTACAGTCCACAACAGAACTTTGTTTGCTCTTCACAAACAGACAAAGCACCCCCCCCCCCTCAGTTCAGCGTCTTACCCTCGATGCTGAGTTCAAAGCAGACGTGGCAGAAAGACAGCGTCCCCGTTTCGGTCTCCAATTTGCAGACGCTGCAGATATTGTCATCGTTCAGATCGATGCTCACAAACTGCTCCTCTTCGTCCATTTCGCCTCTGCCAAAACGCAACCAGGGAAAGATGTTAATGGCACATTAATGTTAATCCACTTTGGAGTCGTCAACAGCTTTTAGGAGCAGTCTCAATTGTTTCCAGTTTTCCTCCATTTGCAAAAGAATGCAGCGCAGACACAGCGTCTTCTGAAAGGTGATACATGAAGGACTCTAAAGCTGAACTCGTGCCCTTTGACTGGTTAAAGTTGCTACTTGTGGGGGACCATGTGCTGACACTCGGCCTTTTACAATTCCTCATGGTGTTTTCTCCTCTAACTTTCTCATCTCACACCCATTAAATGACAAAAATTAAAATCAGACGCCTCTCAAATGTGCTGATGCCTTAATAGGAACGTAGTTGACGTGTCACGGCAACGTGAGCAGATCCCTTTGTCCTGCCACGATGTGACTACATGCTTATTGGCGTGTAAGGTAACTAAGATCTGATCGCTCAAGATGGATTTTAAAAGCAGAACATTTGCCTGTCTACTTACATCTGATTCAGCCAGGCTGCGTTTTAAAACCAGATACCAACGGAGCGGCAGGCTAAAAAAGTCTATTTCTAGTCAATATCAGATTATAAAGCATCTATGAAACAGGATCAACAGAGAAGCTCCTATGTTTAAAGACCAGCTAAGGCTCAGCTGAAGACAAAATAATCATGTTTATTTCATTTTTAACAGAGATTAGAGAACGGCAGCCTGTTGCCTTAAAGAAATATGGCCAATTTCTATTCTTGCAAATAAAGTAAAAAGAAATCTGTAGTGATGAACACATTTGGCTGTCTGTACGGGTGACATTAGGTCAGTAAAATAATCCCAGATCAATTATGACATAAAAACAGAAAAAAGCAACAGCCTGTATGACACTGTGCGTAGTCAGTTTTCCTTTGTTTTAGACTGATGAATCCAAAATAAAATGTAAACTCAGCTAAAACCAGTCCTCTGACAAAAAAACCATCACCTGCTTTGAACAGGAACTAAAAAAGTCCCCCTTTAAACCTAAAGGTAGAGCGATGATTGCCCCAAAAGGAAAATCAAAAGCAGTCTTCTGAGGCAACGGAGCAACGCATCTTTTGTTTCCACTTTCTGGCAGGATAGAAATAAATGATTTCCGTGGTTCAGCTCGCGGTTCTGGGTCCTATCCGAACCCGCCTCGTTGTTGCTGTTGTTCTTGTTTTTAACGCCACACTGACTGTCAAACTGCTGAATACTTCATGAACAGAGCTGTTAGTAACCTTAGCAAACGGCAGGAGAACGCAGAGGACTCGGTCACCGACACAACAACAACAACAACAACAACAAAGAGACTCGGCTGTTCGCTAAACTTTCCATAACCTCGCTAGAAAGGCACACATGCGTGACCTTCAGCGCTGGCTCTGTCCCCTCTGCTCGGCGCTTTAAACGTCGAAAACGCACACGGCCCATAAACTCGACCCTTGGTAGGGTACAGCAGCCGAGTGGTCGCACGAGTGTGCACCTCCGAGCTTTAAGCAAGCGAGCGCTAACAAGAAGTTAAGCTAGCAGCCCCCTCGCATCCTCTTGGTGCTTCGTGACCGTTATTCTGCGGAGTGCTTCAGGGGAAAACGGATTTTATAAGTTAGCGTTCAACACGCCACGTCTGATGAACTCACGTCTGTCACGACGGCCCTTTTCGGACAGCTTCACCCCCTCTCTGCGTGGACGCCGCGGTTGCTCAGCGCCTCGGTGGGCTCCCAGACATTAAGCAGGACTGCGCGTCACGGCAAATCCACACAGAAGCCACAGGAAGGAAGGAACCTCTGTAGCCTCCGAGCGGAGCGAACCACTGCTCGGCGTCAGGAGGGGGGACTCGCCGCTTAAATACAACATAGCTTGTTTGTTGTTATGAAAAAAGTCATAAAGAAGCGTATCTCTTTTCCTACGTAAAACCCCTCCCCCCCTACAACACAGCATTATTTTTAACAAAAACATCAAAGGCCGCCATTGCACCCCTACGAGTTCAACAAGTCCCTAATTCCCCGCGTCACCAAAACGCACACATGTTGGATGAATGGAAGAACCCGAAAAAGTAACAAAAATTGAAAATAAAACTTAAAACTGAAAAGGTCACACGTCAGAAAAAAATAAACGCTGATGATAGACTATTTCAGATATTCATAACTGTATCTAAAACAACTCTTGTATGATTGCTACTTTCTGTTTACGTTAACGGTAAACGTGACGTAACACGCAGGGACTTCCCGCGAAACATCCCGATCCATCGTCGTTATTAGAAGGGATTAACTGGTTTAATTAAATGTTGTATGACGGCTGTAAATCTGGGGGAAAGCGATCTCATCCACACTCCAAACGGAGGCACTGTTGCTGCTGAACATTGTTTTCATTTCTTTTTAAGTTACTTCCCAAAAAAGTCTTTTGACATATTTTCAAAATGTCGTCACTGAGATCAAAGTGGAACCGAAATCTAATCCCTTGTTTGCGTGCACAGACTTGTGATCTGATACCACAATGACAGGTTCTTTATTATAAAATGAAGAAATGTAGACTGGAGTTCATGCCTATTGCAGCACGTTGCAAAAGTATCCAAAAAGCCTTGAACTTTTCACATATTTTGTGTCATTACTAAAACAACTTTAAGAGTATTTCCCTGGGATTTTATGAGATGGACTAAGAAAAAATGTTATAATTATAAAGTGGAAGAAAAATGATGCATGGTTTACCTACCTTTTTTTTTTACTAATACAATTTTGAAAAAAGGGTACATCCATTTTCTTTTATCCTCCTTTTTATCTGACCCAATTTTAGTGCAGTCTACACATAGCCCATCTGATTTGTAAATATAGTTTTTAAAACTGTATAAATCTAGCTGCTTTGTGCAGTTAGATGGAGCTCAATAGTGAACAAAGACACAGCATGTTAACAGCCAGGGAACTTAGCGGACAGCTGGGGGATAAAGTTCTGGAGTGGCTTCAAGCAGTGTTAGGTTTGAAAACTGTGAGGGCCCTGCTGGGTGTGCTAATTGTTTGGGCCGATGCAGCCACGGAGCCAATAAAACCACGGGCTTATTACACATCACCACAGATGTGTTTGAACATCTGGATGCTGAAGATGATTTTATGCTCTAAAATGACTTTGCTTGTCCTTCATCCTCTAGCTGGGTTTCCCCGTGCATCTTTGTACCAGAGTCATTGAACATCAGGATTTTGTACAGATTACAGAAAAGTCACCTCTGTTACAAAGCCAGACTGTTTCCTACTGCCACAAATGGACAACTATAGATGAGATGTGATCAGTCACTTTTTTAACGGAAATTACATTTGCTTTAAGGGGTGTTGGCAGACGGCGTCCAAGCGCCCATAAAGTATCCTCTGCCAACAACAAAAAAAGGAACTGCAAAGATGTTTATGCTTGGTAAGGTTCTACAAAACCTCTTTCACTGTTGCATTCCCACTGACTCAGCTGCTGAAGGCCAGGACAAATTGCATTTATTCATCTGAATGTCAGAAGTCTTTTTACACTGTAACACCTCAGTAGAACTGCCCCATTTTTTCAGGACTTCCATTATGATCGTCCATTTATGCTCCAGATGGAGACCTCTCAATTTTGTGAAGGGCTAGTCTTACTGGAGATAGATGGCCAGGGTGTGGTGAGACCTGTCAGGGTTTTAATTTTTCAAAACATTTAGCTATAATCAGGTTAACCATTCTGTGACTAAGGAACAGGCAGTAGCACTTATTTTAGCAGGTCAGAAACCTTCTGGTGTTTCTACATTTGCTCAGATGTTCCTACTGATCCCCGAGAAGAAGGTTGCAGATTTTGCAAAACATTAAATCTCAACATCAGACATATTAAAGAAGTGACAACATTAGTGTGGATAATCTGTTGCATGCTCCTTTGCCATGATGTTATTCTTATTTTTTGCTTTTCTGTACAGGTTTTACTCTGCATGTTTGCTTAATTTCTCTCTCTGGTACATGAGTTGCTGAGGAATGTGTGAACACACACACACACACACACACACACTCACACACACACACACACACACACACACACACACACACACACACACACACACACACACACACACACACACACACACATACACACCTGTATTATGTATACACAGATCTGAATGAATGAAATATTCTTATTAAAAACAAGTCAAAATGAGGCTCAGTAGTGTGTGTAACCTCCATGTGTCTGTATGACCTCCCTACAACGCCTGGGCATGCTACTGATGAGGTGGAGGATGGTCTCCTGAGGGATCTCCTCCCAGACCTGGAGTAACACATCTGTGTGCATTCCTCTCAATAGCATATTTACTACAAAATAATATAACATGCTCCACTGTTTCTTCTTCAAAACAAAAATCACATTTTCCTGTAGCATGTTTCCCTATTTTAAATAACGTGCTATTTAAACCTACATGACCAAAGCGTAACCTTGATATTACAATTTCTTCTTTTCTATTCCTTGATGTGTTTCTTATAAAGCCTACTTTTCTTTGAATATTATAAAACCATCCTCCCACTGTTTCTGTTTCTGCTACTGTTTCAGAGTTTATTTCTAGTTTTAGTAAAAGCAGGAGAGAGTTTTTTTATTGTTTAGCTCCCTGGTCTGGTTTTAACCCACCCGAGGACCTATGCTGCCCCTGGGTCCTGTGCTGGTTTTATTCAGATTGGATTAAGGAGACTAGTGGGAGGAGAGTTTTTCTTTTGTGTTGTATTCACTAGGGTTTGTGGAGTGAGTGCGTATTTATTAGGAGACACCAAAGTGTATTCCATTTGTATTTTCTTTTGTAGTTCTCCCCTAAATGGTCTGATTCATTTAATTGGGGTTTTAATCGTTTCTTGCAGCGATCAGGATTCCAGGCCAGCATAGACTCCTACTTTTAAAGTGGTCATTTCTTTTGTACAATAGAATAAATTCATCTTTGTTTCTCGGAACCTGTAAATTTAATAAACTGTATTCCATTTGAATCAGCGCCTCTGTTAATCCTTACAAACTCGTTTGGTGGTCTGGTACAAAGAGGGTTAAAGGTTTAGAAGCCGTACCTGAGGTCACATATACATAACATGTTGTGTATATCAGGCTATAATGCGTTGCACAGTAATATTATGCATTGGCCAAGATGCTAAAACTCACGCAGAGTGGTGGAGACCGCGTTTAAAGGTGAATAATTAAAAGTGTCAGGAAAGTGTATCAGCTCAACAATCAGCTGTACAGTATATAAATGCCTGGGTGCTGTGCTCTGGCCCCCTCTACCTACCGTCCTTGTCTGCCTTGTATTATAAGGGCACATTGGTTTGGTTTGTGATTTGTTTAAACTGAAACACAAGATCTGCATTCAATATGTTCAATCACCCATATTGACACGAGTGATTTTTACAGACTCATACATCCTATTATGAGTTTACTATAGTGATATTTATTGTTAAAATACACATTTGTAAACTCTCTTTTTTGTCCTTTCTTTATGTTTTTTGTCAGAACTATTGAACCAGAACATCAGAGTACTGTTTGTTCCTTTATTCAAAACTGAAAAAAGTATGAAATAACTTCAAACCCACCACAGATACAGCTCTCCACACAAACCGACAGTCCGAGTCAGGAGAACATTACTTAGAGAAGCAACCATGGTAACTCTGGAGGAACTGCAGAGAACTACATCTCTGGTGGAATAATTCCTCAGCAGGACAACTAACACTTGTGTACTCTACAAAAACAGCCAGAAGTCGTCCTGTTTAGAGTTGATTCAAGCCCTGTAGGCGACACAGAGAACATGTGGAGGAAGGAGCTCTCATCAGAGGTGACCTGAACACAACATGGTGATGTTTGGTAGTGACGGCATCATGCGGTGGGGATACTTTTCTTGAGCAGGAACAGAAATGCTGGTATGAGTTGATGGGAATATGGATGGAGGTCAAGCAACGATTGTGAGCTCCTATGTGTTGGCCTTTCACATAAAATACCAGAAAGTACTTTGATGTTTGGATTTTAATGTGACAAAATGAAAACATTTTCAAGGGGTGTGATTACTTTTGCAATCTTAACATCCAGTTACATGAGCAGTTGGGTTTAAAACTACTTCAAAACCATTAAGACCTCGGCTTGTAACCAGTTCTTGTCACAACAGACCCCTATGTATAATCCTGTAATGCCCCTCTGCTCCAGGGACGTGTCCCTGAAACGTCTCGCCCGCCAATCTTCTCAGAACCTTCCATTAGAAGGTCAGGTCAAAGCTGTCTTCATTTTATGAAACCGAAATATTACCTCATTCAATGATAGAAATATCAAAATACTTCGCAACAAACAAGGCAGATACTTTTTAAAGGGAAAATCATTTAAGCGTGTCCGCTGGATTGTGACCGGGTGACTGTTCAGCAAAAAGGGCGAGGCGCCCCCTCCTGGACAAATATAGGGAATTCAAGCGAAAAACCGGGCTCTATGCAAGAAGGGACCTGACCTTCGTGCTGTCGATGTGGCTGTGCTGATTTAAATCACACCTTCTCTTGAGCACAGAGAAGACCTGCTGCCAACAGGAGGGCCAGAGATGTGTAGCAGTCTTTGACAATTACAGTCTCACGAAGACCCAGGAACACAGCAGGGAGGAAGTTGTGGATGTGTTGGAAGCAGGGTTAGGTTGGAAAACCATATGAGAAGACTTGAGCATCCCACAGAGCTCTGCTCAGCCCTTCATCCAAACATGGATAGCATAGACTAGAGCACAAATCAAACATACCAAGACACGGCCTTCTGACTAAACTGACTGGCCAAGCGAGGAGAGCATTAATCATGCAGCTAAGAGGCTTATGCTTATGGTGACTCAGGAGCAGCTGCAGAAATCCACAGCTCAGGTGGGAGAATCTGCAGGAAATTTGACAAGAAGAAAGGTGTTTTTTTTTTAAAGAAAGCCCAGAGAAGTCCAAATTATAGTCAGCATTAAGTCAAGCTGCGGGCAAAGCAAACATAGAGGAACGCTCCCCTCTGTCACCAACAGACCAAAACGAAACTGCATAGGCTACATGTAAAACTTAATTTGTTGATGAAAAGTAACTGCAGTTCCCTACATCTCCAGCATAAAGCATGGTGCTGCTGCATGACAAGTCCAGCCAGACTACAAATCAAAGCATATTCACGTCTTAGAATGGCCCAGTCAAAGTCCAGACATAAATCCAACTGAGAATCTCTCATAAGACTTGAAATCTGCTGGGTTTTTTTTTTTCCACTTCAAATCACGAGTCCAGGGAAGGCCCAGACACATCGCCACAGATCCCACCCACCTGGCCAAATCACTGTTTGACCCACTTCCATCAGGTAAATGCTTCAGCAACATAAAATTAAAAACTAATGCATTCCAAATCAGCTTCTCTCCCAAAGCTGCGAGGGCTATCGACCCCTGCTGACAAGTTCATGGTCAGTTGCATGTTACAAACTGCTAATGTCTTTGTGCGCACTCTAATTTCTCAGGGAATGTCTGATTGCAAAGCTATGCAAATGAAGGCTTAAAATTATTGCACAAAATTTACTACGGGCACAAATGTATCATCGAAGGAGTGTTGAGGGATTATTTCATACAGCAACACAGTAAGTCATTTAACACGCACTGGGACTGATATCAGACCTTTTGGACTCAGATACGAGTCTTATCTGACCCTAAAGACTATTTGCACGGTTTAAGCCTCTCAGGAAGTGTGTTCATTGCAATCAACAGATTTAATTTATATATTTAGAAGAAATGTGTGGAAATATCATGTCTTGTTGTGTCTGCGTGTTATATGTTTTCACATCCTGAGCCGGTGTCTGACTCAAAAAAATGTCACTATGATATCACACGGTGACATTAGTTTCTTGATTCTTGGTTCTGTGTTACTTCATATTGCTCTAGTGTATAACATCAAATCAGAACAAAATACACAGTTGCTTTAACGTGGCGAAATGCGAACAAGCATTAAGGGGTATGAACTCTATAGCATGGCTCTTTGTCAGTCACACACTCGTGCACTCGTGTTGTTTGCAGGTTAAATGTGAAGGGAGGACTTTAACATTGTACACCCAGTATTATAGGAGCCTGCCTGGAAATCACACTCTGTGATCACAAACCCGTCTGTCTGCTTCAAAGCTGGCAACAAATATGCCAAGACTGATGTCAGAGAGAAAAACAAATCCTGACATGTCCCTAGGCTGCTCCATTGACAAACAGGAGGGACACATGTTGACACAGAGGCAGAACCCTGGTTACTGTGTAATGATAGGGGCCCGTTTTCTGCTTCGCAGATGCTTGTCTCCCAACACACCGGACTTTAACCTTTTTAGTAATCATGCGATCCCTCAGGCTTTCAAGGAAACGCATTCTGTTATCTTTAATGTATTCAAATGTTTAGGAGGCCAGCAGTGTACCAAAGCATGTATAAAATACACTCCGTGCTGCCTGAACTTAAACTAATGCAAGCATAACGTCTAACTTTAACTATATTTCCGTGATTGCTTACTTCCAGTTACCTGTGAGTGGTTTTATATTACCTAATCATAAATCTCGTAATTCATCGCTGCAGAGTGCCATCACATCCCTGAAGCTTAATCCACACGTCGCGGCTTGCCTCGCTGCTCTCCGATCCTGTTGAGCGAGTTCTGTGAGATTAAAATAAGGCAGAAGAGAAAACTCAGCACACCCCCTCAGAGAGTCAAAGCATCAATTATTTTAGCTTTCATTTACAGATTTTCTGCTGCTGAAACGTCTTTTTAAATAGAATGTTCAGATGCTTATTTTCTGAGTCCAGAAACGGCCCATTAATGTCACCAATGTGTCCCAACAGGGGCCTTGGCTCACGTGTGGAGCCAACCGTGATTCATGACGGCTCTGTTGTCTGTCTGACAGACACCCGTGACTCACCCAAATGGAAAAGTTCCTGTTACTGTTAAACAAAGAAGCATTCAAACAATTCATACAAAAATGGAGCCATGCAATCCCTGAGACACTGCTCAATCATTCAGAGCTCTGTTTGGAAAGTTAGTGACAATACACGGCCTCACAAAGATAATAATACCCCTTGATCATTTCCCCACTTTGTCACGTAACAACCACAAACCTCTGTGTACTTTAATTGGATTTCATGTGACACACCAACACAATGTGGGGTATAATTGTAAGGTAGATGGTAAGGATGCATGGTTTTCAAATGGTTACACACATAAAAATCTGAAAAGTGCAGCGAAAGTTTTCAGTCCCCCTTCTTGGAACAACACTTTGTAGTCTTCACCAACTTTCCACATCTAGAGACTCGTCTTCTGAAAATTGCTATAGCTCAGTCAGATTGGATGAACATCACTTTTAAAGTCTTGCATTAAGTGCCTGAATACGCTTTGGTCTAAGCGGTGTTCAGGGCCGTGGTCCTGTTGGAAGGTAAGCCTCAGCCTCAGTATCTAGTCTTCTGCGAACCCCCTACTTAATGTTGAGCTCGCCCTGAGGAAATCTCTGCAGAAACAAAAAAAAGTACCTTGTGGTCCATAAACTACGAGACATGAATGGCATGGCTTTGTGGCAGCTTGGACACCGTGTTCCTTCCTCGATCGCGAGTGTCCAATGACAGCACAGCGTGAACGGGAGCCCCGAGGAGGATTCTGTGAACAACAGAAAAGTGACAAACAAGAAAGGAGGTCTTTATTCACCACTGGCTGAGGTGTAAGGGATCAGAACAGATGTGACTGGAGTCTGACTTTACTTTCACTTTGACTTTTTCCAGGCATGAATGCAGGATATTTTATTATCAGTTTCAGTGATCCAGGTCTGAAACCTGATCCATATAGCGGGCAAACAAAACCTTTTCGCTATGTTGCAATTTCTCATCAGAACACCTACAAGGAGAGATGTCCTGGAACTGAGGCAAACCATGCAGTGCAACACCTCAGGGGTTATTTTGCTGCCACCTTACCAAGCACGCCCTCTTTATAGCTACAAGTTCAACCAATCAGTCAAATGTGATTTACAGAGTATCGGATGTAACACAAAGTGCTTTACAAAGGTTAGAAACGAAGCAGCGATCAATGTTCACACCAGAAGACGCGAAGGTGCAAAGGACTGGAAGAAGATTAGAAGACAAATCTCTCCAAATGGAATGGATTATGTAGACCTGGGGGAACGCCGCCATCTCTGTTGTGAGGATGTGCCAGAAACAGAGACAGCGTCACGGTTCTCTCAGTTTTGTGTTTTCGATTATCCAGGGCTTTTCAGTGATGTTTCATGCTGTTGTATGCTACTTCGAATCCAACAAATCAAAATACATTTACTTAACATTCACTTCGAAATGGACTACAATCAGACGGAAAACTGGTAATTTCATATCCAGTGGAAACAGTGATGAGATTTGGCTACAAAAAGGGCAGAGTTAATCGTTTTCAGTTTAGTCGTGTCCTTCTAAAAGCATCAACAGCCTGAGCTGCCCTCAGGTTGTTCTGAAGACGAAGACTGTAATTAGAATATGAGGCCTCGTCATGTGTTAGGGTCTGAGGATCTGAGGAGTTTATAGGACAGAGGTACATCAGGTAAATATGAAGGCCTAAGAGCATGAATGTTTTTAAAATAAAGCACATTCAAACCAGTTCATGCATTGGTTACTCCAAATCAGGGCGAGGGCCTGGTTTAACATCGTCCTGTTGGGAAAAGATGCAAATCAATGCTACTTTTTCAGGGGAGAAAATGGTCTCCACACAAGAGAGTGAAATAACCCCGAACCTCAAAAGAGTTTGTCCTTTGGGCTTGTTGCCCACGCACTTCTGGGCTCTTAGGTCCGGAGCACAAAACATATACTTTTCCTAAAACATCTGGGCCCATATTGCCAAAGACTCTCAGAGTCCCCGCAGAGAGCTCCTATCTTAGCCTAAAAATTCCTGCACAGGGGTCTTAGGTCAAGACTGATTCAAATGCTGCTGAGAGTGACTGAGCAAGAAATGACAGATTTTCATCTTAGTGGGGAGGTGTGGTTGACCGCATTGCTACATGTGATGCTGTCTGTGATTGGTTGATAGTACAAGAAGAAAAAAGAGCAACATAAATGTGCTCCTAGTGATCAAAGGAGAAAAACGAATCAATTAGACCGGATTAGGAAATGTGGGACGTGACGATGAAACTTAGAAAAATGTATTATCACACAAAATCCAAATCTTTGAATGCACCTTATTTACATCATTATTTTGATTTGGTTACTGTTCTGTTTACTCACCACTCATTTTACAACTTTACCTATTTGATATTAATGCAGACTCACCTGTCAGCATTTTACTGGGATTGGCTGCTTGTATAAAGCGGATTGATTTGGCAAAACAACCGACATAAAACAAAGAAAAAGAGATGTAAAACGCTGAACAGCAATGCATCTGTCCACACAGCTCTGAGGGGAGACTAGAAGAGTGTTGAAAGGTAAGTTGGTCCCTGGATCACGGTGCAAATACACGGACTTTGAAGCGTATTGTCGCAAATCAGTGCATCTTTTTCTCTGTTCACCTTGGTGCTTTTACGCACCAGCCTGGAAAGTGAGAAGCGCTCTGTGCAGCAATCAAAGGTGAGCCAACTTCTAGATGACCTTTTAGACTACTGACATTATCGTGCAATTTTGTTAACTTTAGGAGCTCTCTGAAGGCCTAAGATGCTTTGTGAATAACTTTTATCTTACCAAGGTAAAATTCTAAGAAAAATCTTAGAATTTAGGAAATTCTAAGATTTTCCTAAAATAACGTCACTAAAAGCTACTTTTAGTCTTGGGACTCTTTGTGAATACGGACACTGAAATTTTAAACTGAAATGGTCCATTGATTCATCACAGTTCTGTCTTCAGCTCTGTCTGAGGGATCAAAGATCACATGAATCCAGCTGATGGTTGGGGCGCTGTATTTTTACCTGCCTAATATCCATATTACCTGAATTAGTTTTAAAAAAAATTGTTCATAAAAATGTTAGTTTTATTTATGTATGTTTCCTTAGATAGGAAACTCTTTGACCAATCTGTATGATTCGATTGAATTTGACTTTGGAAAGTGACTTGAGATGATGTGTTGTGAATTGGCGCTATATAAATAAAATGTATTCATTTGAATGTTTGGAGTGTTTACATTGTTGTCGTTTCCTCATGACAGATAGGACTGAGACTATGTTTCCTGAAGTTCTTGTTTTTTAGACGTGACGATGAATTCATCAAATAGCTATTTGCTTTTGGTGTAGCCTTTCCTGGTGTGATTGCTGATGTTTCTCTAATTGTTCCTTGGTCGTTTACCTTGTAAAGCACTTTGGTCTACTGAAGACTATGATGAGTGCTCTATAATAGCCGATGGACTCAAATGATTAGAGTAAATTCAGCCTGTGCTCAAAAAGCACTTTGTAACAATGATCTGTCTACTTTGAACAAACTACAACAGGACCTAAAGCTTTATTAAACCGAAGATACACATATCAGTAGGCAATTCAGGGTCAAGTGCCTTGCCCAATCCATACTGACATGTGACAGCTGGAATCAAACCCACAACCTCCTGATTGCAGGACGACGACCCAAAGTTGACCTAATCATTTTATGAAACAGATCAGGTTTACATGTAGAAATGAAAAGCCAATCCAATCCTAGCGACAGATTCAAAGTCAGTGATGTATATTCCAGCCTGATCCTCGTTATAAATGCACTCAGGTTCAGGTTGTCATTCTAACCGATTGCATCAATTCACTGACTTTACAGCCATACCCAAGGAGGGCTATGGCTGCAAATCAGCCGTCCACTCCCAATGGATGAGGGATTTCATTGAGTTGTTAACCTTACAACAATCCCTCATACCAAGTTTGCATGTGGCGACAGTGGAGAGGAAAACTCCAATTTAACAGGAAGAAACTTCCATCCGAACCAGAATCAGGCTCCAACCCCTAAGAATAGCTTCTAGTTCCTGTTCCTTGACCTTTCACAGGGTCAACAGTAAGTACTCGTGGGGAGGAAAGGAGCTTGGGACTTCTGTGGCAATTCGGACAGCCTATAACTCCAACGTCATGATGTAACAGAAACGCTGATGGATGATGCGAGTCAAATCCGGGCCTATGGCCTTCTGAAAATGAACTACAAAGTGAGCTCTGTCTTCTCTGTGGACATTTTTGTTGATTTCCGTGAGGGGGGTGTGCTGATACGTCATGTCACGCAAAGGATTGTGGGATACCTTAAGGCTTCTTAGTGCTGGGAAGGGACGTCCCAGGGTTCCAAGGCAAAACTAGCAGCTGGAGGGAGCATACAGGCTTCTTTTCCTACCTCCTTCCTTACTGCCTGCACTATTCGGACAGCACTGATCATGGCGACCACTGACACACTTTGGCTTTGGCTAAAGAGTCCTTACTCTATAACAGTATTTGGATTGAGCCCCAGACCCAGTGTGAAAGGCCAGCTGCCATGACTGACCAGAGAAGACAAAGCAGACACACACAAAAAGAAACCCAGGAGCACTGATTCGGTTTTCTATATGAAAGTAGAAAAAAGAAAGAATGCCAAACTAGCTCCTTCATTGGCTTCATTTAGGAGAGAAACACAACTAGACATGAAAGCTATGAGCCAGCAGTTAAAATCTATGGGATGGAAAACAGTGTGGCAGCAGTTGCTTTGTCTAAGAGATATGGGATTAAACACAGCAAGACAGGGGCAGGTGTACCATAAATAAGGAGGAAGCAAGAGGTCATTAGCAGCAGTGGCTCAGCCCCTCCAGAAAAAGGTCACAGCTCCACAGAAATACTAGTACAGGTGGAACTTCTGTGAATTTGAACTTTTCCCCATTTTTCATTACGTTAATACCAATAAAAAAAATCCATTTATTTAGAATTTCATTTGATAATCCAACTCATAATAGTAACTTGAAAGAGGGAGGGGAAAAAATGACATCTGAAGGTAATTGGTTGCACCCGATTTTATTGAAGTGGAACAGAGTGTAAGAGGGTAACAATATTTTTAGATGTTCATTGTGAAAAATAAAAATGTTATTTGGAAAACATTATGAAGATCATGTGTCAGCCATGCTTTACTTCGCGTTGGGTCAGTCATCCAAATAAGGTGGTTGTATTGCAACAAAATGTAGGAAAGAGTAATATGCATGAATGCCTTTGTAAGGCACCATACTTGTTCCACCGGCATAACACTGTCCTTGATCTGAGATCAGAACTGAGATTGGCCAACAAGTTCATATTGTCCTTCCCTAGCTGAAGATGAGACACGTCACCAGGCAACAGGCAGAATAAAGCCTGTTGTACACACATCAGAGGCGTAAAATTACACACATCTTCTGGGCTCTCCGCTAAAACACAAGCTACAACAACAACCCAATCTCAGAAATCAGCCACCGGTGCGGCTTTTCTCTGTTTGCAAAAAGCCGAGCCCTGGAGGCGTCGGGGTGGGGGCGGTTGGCGTGTTGGTTTTACAGTGATGAAAAGTTAAAAGTGGTCTGAGGAATTAGCCAACAGGCTGGAATTGCGGGTCGTACATCAGCGCCCCTTCTCACTCATCCATCATCTTACAGCCTGGGATCCCCCTCGGGGATGGTTCCCATGGTCCGTGCCAACCCGAGCACGCTCTCTAGCACAGGCAGAAAGATAATAACACTCCAGGTGAGGCTGCAGATGCAGACATGCCAACTCTCGTTAACATCAGGGCTTAAAGGTCCGGCACACGTGCAGGCGGAGCAGTGGCAAATTGAAACCAGAGACTTTCTCCTCTGAGCCTGTAGTGACATGAGACGCATGTGTTTTTTTTTAAACAATCAGTAATACAGTAAAGAGGGAAGGAATAAACTTGAGATTCTGTTTTTAACATAAGCTAAGACAGAACACTCAGGCTTTTCTTGACAGCTAGGGATTTCCAGTTGTCTATGAGCTCTTCCCTGTTGAATTTTCCTCCTTAAGACTGGAATATATGATAGGCTCTTTGAGTACAACAGAAAATGAAAGTACATGAGAATCAGAAAAAAAGAATGAGGAAACAGGATTTGACCTGTTGATCGCTGATCAGAGCCTATCAGGTGTGAGATTCTGGTCCCCTTGGCGACTGATTAGTGCCTCTCCAATTACTAAACACTTGCATGTGTCGGTAATGTGAAATATGCCATTTATTCTCAACTTTAGCAAATGAAAAAAATAAAGCACAGTTATTTTGAAAAGGTGTTTTAATGCACGAAGCGACACCGGACCGTAACAGCTTCAGGACACTGAAGGTGTTTCCAAACAGAAAGGCTCCGTTAACATACAGTAGAGTCCGTGTTCCTTTAATTGTTACTTACAGGATGCGCTGCGGCTTTCCAAATAGTCAAAAAGGACATACTCCGTGGTTACGTTCAACACACTTGGTAAAATAGTGAAAAATAAAGGGTAATATACATTCCATTTACAGTGTACATCTTACATCTAGCTTTTATCAGCATTAATCACAGGAGATATCTACACTAGCCCAGGCGGATCCAACCCGACCACTGGGTGAGGCAGCTGATGAGTATGAAGGACAGTTCTGTACAGTGTCCGCGGTGCGTTTCTTCCTGTTAGCATGGTGCTGAGGCGCACTGTGGGCTGGGGGATTGTGGGCAGTCTTTGTCCTTGTGCTCTGTCAATTTTAGAATGACGACCTTCCTCTGGAGCTGCTTCACCTCCAGGACAGGAGGCTCCTCAGCCGACGGCTGGACCGAGCTCTCCGTCACCAAGTCCTGGCGTACCTGCGGCGGCAGCAGCATGGTAATGACGTTCGAGTGTCTGCCCTGCACAGCCAGGTGCAGCGGGCTGAGTCCCTGCTCATCTGGCAGGCTGCCGCCGTCCGGACAGTGACTCAGCAGCTCTTTCACAACTTCCCCGTGTCCGTTCTCTGCCGCCAAGTGGCAGGGCGTGCGCTGGCCGTGGGTGGATACGTAGGGGTCGGCCCCCTCCGCTATCAGCATCTTGACCGTGGCCAGGTGGCCGCGCTGCGAGGCCAGGTGCAGGGGCGTGAGTCCTTCAGCGTTCTGGCAGTTCACGTCCGCCTGGTGTTTGATCAGCAGGCGGGAGGTGCTTGTGTGGCCCGTTTCTGCCGCCACGTGCAGCGCCGTGTTTAATTCGGACGACGGGACGTGGACATCCGCCCCCAGCTCGACCAGGATCCGCGCTACTCTATACTGCCCCCGTTGGGATGCCAGGTGCAGTGCCGTGCGGCCATCTGTCGTCTGGCTGTCCACATTAACGGCGGCCTGCTTGACCAGCAGCTTGACAATGCCCAGGTGGCCCTGCCAGGCGGCAAAGTGCAACGCCGTCCAGTTGTTCTTGCCCCTGATTTGAACGTCAGCGCTGCGGCTCAGCAGCACCCTGATCACGTGTTCCTGGCCGTGCTGGCACGCCACGTGAGCCGGCGTGCGTCCCTGGCCGTCGGTCTCGTTGATGGTGGCCCCCCGGTCCAGCAGCAGCCTGGTCATGGCCTCGTCTCCGTTCTGGGCCGCCCAGTGCAGAGGTGTGTACTGGTCCTCGTCTTTAGCATTCACATTAGTCCTGCGCCGACCGAGCAGGAGTTCAGCCAGCGGCTTCAGGTGCTTCTCTGTGGCCAGGTGGAGAGGCGTGGAGCCGCGCGCGTTGGGAAGATTGGGATTGGCGTCATTCAGAAGGAGGAACTTGACGGCCTCCTCGTTACCCAAGGTGATGGCGAAATGGAGGAGGCTATCTCCTCCATCAAGAGGAAGGTCAACATCCTGAGGCTGGAGGATCTTCATTAGCTTAGCAGTGTCTTTGGTCCTGATGGCTTCACACAGCTTCCGCTTCTGGACTTCAGCAGAATCTGGACAGTATGAAAGGACAAAAAAGGTCTTTAGAAAAGTGATTACTTATTTGGGCTCCTCCTCCTCCTCCACTTGTAGGTCTTTGATTAGCTCTTACCAATTGTGGTCTCCTTGTCTAAGTACGTGTTGATGGAGTCTTGGGAGGAGAAGGCTGAATCTGCAGAGGAGATGCCCGACAGTCTCTTGCAGGTATTCTCTTTGCTGTGGCAGCTGTCCTCCTTCACCTGATCGAAGCTCCTCGAGATCCCAGAATCCACCTGGCTCAGCAGCTCTGACAGGCTGTAGTCTTTTTCCGGCAACATGGCCGACTTTGGGCGCACCGGTTTGTTGGCATTGCCCTGTGGAAAACTCCTTTGGTTAGCATCCAGCCTTTGGTCAAACAGTTCTTTGACATTCTGTACATTCCATTACATTGACACTCACACATGTAGCTGGGACGCGTATCGAATCGCACTTTCAATGACAGGACGATAGAAAACCATTGGGTTTCAAATGCAACTGGAAGTTCAAAACAGCCTCCTCCTTTTTTTTTCACAGAAATCCCTGCCTAATAGCTCTTAAGTTCCAGGAGCTGGACGTCCGCCTCTAGCTGCTCACAAAGCAGGCGAGCGGGGGGGGGGAAATGATAGAGGAACACACAGGTTGATCAACATTCCTTTCCTGTGATGCAATGCTTGTTCTGGACCAAACGTCTGACTTATAAACTCATAACCCCGTCTGATACACTTGAGCGATAAACTCCTTGGTTACATATTAACCAACGAAGTGTTGCACCAGTTCAACAACTGTGAGAAGAGAAACGTATAAAAAAGTATAAAAACAAGGTCTTTAGGCTTTTCAAAAATAGTCTGTTAAACTCTTACAGTTCTATTCTAAATGACTATCCTTTAGAGCAGTCTAACGATGAGAGAGTTCAGCTTGAGTTCATCATTTCAACTCAGTATTCCAGCTTGTCACAAGCACTGATCGGTTAATTGTTACAAGAGGGGAATCTCCAGATCTCAAGAGCCAGAGGGTCCCATAAGCCTCTGTCTGAGACGTATTACAGCACACGGCCTTTTAACCTTCTTAAAATGGTAAAAGCTGAACTTTACAGCCCCAAATAAAATTTAACAGATGCCCAGTGCAGATAGCTTACATGTCACAGGGCAGATCTCTTCATGCCTTTTTAATAAATCTAGCTGAATCATTTATAACTATCTGCAGACAGCCTAGATAGCCCTGACTAATGCCCGGCCATTATGCAAAAGCAGAAACATATTTCTGTTGAAAAACCTGCCCAGGTTTAAGGATTTTCTTACTATGGAAAAAAGCTTAACAAAGACAGCGTTTTCCACCTAAGAATCATAGGCGAAGTTATCAGGAATAGTAATATTCCTGATATTTAACAATATTAGTAATATTGAAAAGGCACAGAACATGAGAAATAAAGGGACTTAAAAAAATCTTAAGGAATAGTTTAAGGCGGTCTAAGGTCATCCTTGCAGGCATTCTTAAATGCATCAAGGTGTTTAAAAAGCTGGCTAATAGCAAGAGGCAGGTGTACTTAAAAAAATATAAAGAGCCTAGTACAGGGCCCTGGAGCATGCCACAATTCAGCTGGACCAATGAGAGCGGAGGCCGAAAGAAACAGTTCTATTTGAAAGGCATGAAAATACCAACATTATTGTTGCTGGTAAATGGTTTCAGAGAGAGGACCGACCTACTTTAAGACTTCCAGGCTAATGCTAACCAAACCAATGCAGTAAGCCGGATATCCAAATCCAACAAATTGTCTCCTGATCACTTCTGATCACGTTTGGCAGGTCAAAGAAAACAAAAAACTCAAATGTTTCTTTCTTTATCCATAGAATGTTCTAAAACTATGGGCTCCAATCATTGTTGGCCCATAAACACGTCGACTGATCAACCACTTTATGCAAACATAAGAGCTTATAGACTGCTATAAAGAAAAGCTCTAAACAAAGATGAGAGTCCCTCATTTTTATCCATCTTTGCATCCCAATTAAGAGCCTAAACCACCATGATCGTTATTTCATGAAGATAACTTGTGAAACAAAGGGATGTGGTCTAAAATCAGTGTGTGTAATTCTGCCGTGACTTACCTGGTCACTGGTGACTGGGTTAGGGGACAGGGGCTCTGGTTCTGATGATGTTGATAATGTTGGGGTCCTGGGCTCATCATGTGGTTTTGAGCAAAGCTCCTCAGCTTCAGATGTAATTTCTGAAAGAGCAAATCATTGGATTGACCTTCACTTACGGGATAAAATGGGTTAACATTTAGAAAACGACTAGTTTAACGCCGCAGGAAACGAGCGTCATACCAGCAGAAGCAACAGTTTATCTGTCTGATGAAAGCACTTAATGTGTCCTGGTGCCGAGCAGAGAAGGCCGACTCACCCTGGAAGCTGGGTCTGGCATCAGGGCTGTTGGCCCAGCAGCGCTGCATGAGGCTCAGGAAACCCGCGCAGGCGGAAGGTCGACTCCGTGGCACTAAACCCAGATCTGGACGAACCCCCTTAACCACTTTCACCATGATCTGCAGGATGTTGTTCTCTCCTGGCGGGGAAAACATCACACTTTTATTATTACCCCATCACGCTGGCTTCATTCGAAAACTGAATCAGAGTGAATCATCGCAGAATTTCATGCCGTGCGTTGGATTTGTCACGAGGACTTTCCAGATGACACCACGTGGAGTAAAGCCCAAATGTTCAAGTAGAAACATACGTTTCAGATGCTAAATGTGCCGCGACACATCACAACCCAGGGTGGTGCCAGGTTTGCCTGCCTACACGCACTTTGTCACCATCTTTGTTAGTGCCCACATAGCATGTGCTTGTTTCCCATGGGAGCCTGCAGGCCGGGCCCTGCTCTATCCAAATATGGGATCAGCCAAGTCAGTGATTCACAGCAAACAGGCAAAGGCTTATGGCTGCTATTGAGGCCATAATACTCTTTGGGAGTGAAGAGGTTAGACTGGCAGGCATGGTAATCCACCTGGCAACACTTTACCTTTTCATTACAGGCAGTGCCTACCCTGTCTAAATTACACTCCAGTCTTAAAAAATAAGCTACATGATAGGCCTGGGAAAAGGAAACAAAAATGTGTCTACCCTTGCCCAGTCCACCTGCCTGCTGTGGAATGCAGACGGTAAACAGGCTCGCTGCAGCTCAGGTACACACCTTAAACAGTGCTGCCCAGATGTTTATGGCAATGTTAAAAATAAACGCAAAGCTGAAATCGGGACAAAAATAAACTTGTTAAGCAAAGATTCTGGAAGTCAGTTGAATTCTAGCTCCGTTTCAGCCTAGACCCACAATGGTCAAAGCAGCCAGCAGCGTTCTCTCTTTAGGACTCACTCCTGTTGTTGTAGAACGCCGGTGTTGTGCCTTACCTTGGTAGGGCTTCTTCTGTGTGAGAATGCCCCAGATCACGATGGAGAAGCTGCATCAGATAGAAAAACAACAGAGAAAGGGGTGATTGTCAGAGAGAACGTGAAGCTTTGCTGTGGTGATGTCAGCACAGAATTTCTCTTTGACCCAACAGTGTCAAAAGTTACACAAGGACGAATGGAGTTACTTTTATATAGATCATGTAAACCTCTTGTTACAAACTACAGGTGCATCTAAAAAAAATAAAAAAATAAAATAGTCTCAAAAATGGCTTTTACCAATTTCATTTCAAAAAGTGCAACAAGTTTGTTTAAACATATAGAGTCAATATCCACACTATACCCTCCCCTAACCAAGGATACTACGCAAGAGCCACAAACAAGTACTTTTAATACAGAAATTGTCTGTTCAGCTGTGCGTAGTCATGGCAAAGTCTGCTGACTCAGCACGCGTCCTGCTGACCAGGGTTGTCCACCCCATTGGTCCAGGGCCGGTGTCCTGCTGGGCTTAGATGTTGTCCTGGCTCCAACACAACGGCCGTAAGTGACTGGGTTTGTTCCTCAGCGAGTCGCCTAGCTCTGCACAGCCTGCTAATGAAGCATTCTGCTAAGTCCGCTGTGTTGAATCAGGGCCATGTCTAAAATGTGCAGGACACTGGAGTTTGGACAGCACTACTGTAGACAGCCACCGCCACCCTCCAGAATGAGGGTAAGCAACAGAAGGTCATTGCTGAAGACGTGGCTGTCCACAGACTGTTGTATCAAAACATATGCTGAGAGTTGAGTGGAAAGTAGAAAACCAGTGTGGAGGCCACATGGGCAAGGGCAGGTCTGTTACAGAGTTTAGGGAAAATTCACAAGGTGTGGACACGGCCTGAGTCAGGGCTTCATCGGCCTCCACACAAACAGGTCCAGGACAGACACTGAGGTGCACCTGTAGATTTCTGCCAACATGGAAGCAGAACCACCAGATTCTAAATATCTTACACATGTCGTCTTCTATTACGATGTTATTACACTGATATGGACAGCTGAGAAATGCCGTCTTATTTTGTTGCACGCTGTTCAGAAGAGAATTAAATGATCGATTCATCTGAATTATTGTTTCATTCATGAAATCAAATCAATCTACTGTGACTTTGCCAGCATGCTAGTTCCATTGAGCAGCACTGAATGAGAAATCTGAACAGGAACATTCACAACAAAAAAAACAAACTAGACGTCACGCTCCAAGGACACCAACCTGTACACGTCATGCTTTGTGTCAGACACTCTGTCCTTCTCTATGATCCTCTCAGGCGGCAGGTACGCAATGGTGCCGCAGAAGCCCTCCCTGCTGATGTCGTTGGTCTGGGACAGGCCGTTCCAGCGGGCCAGGCCAAAATCGGATATCTGAAGGAGAAGCAGATCAGACCCGACTTCAATCAAAAGACGGCAGCGTCGGATTTTCTCATGAACTTCCACTGCGGTGATGACTAACTTTGCCCGTCGAGGGTGACAGGCAGCAAAGCTTTTATTATGTGCACTCAGAGGTATGATGGGGGAAACGCAGCCGTGTCTCAACCTGCTGGAGAGGAGAGGCCCTTTCTATTTGTGCAGGAGAGTGCACACCCCGGCACACATGCAGACACACTCTGAGAGGAGAGGTTTGATGGAAGAGAGATTGATCGTGTTGGGACAGGCCCGGCCGAGGTGTTTACATCCAGACATTCGATTCTAGAAATCATGGTTCCCACCCAGTTACACGCCGCGCGGCTGAGCCGTTTAGAGGCCGCACAGAGAACCAAAGAGACACCTGTCTGGGAAACAGATGAGCGAGAGGAGAGGGGGGTTCTAGAAGCTCTGAGAGGCCCAGGCTCTCCACAGCCGACCCGTTGCCAGCAGGCTCCGTACCTTGACATGATAATGCTCGTCCAGCAGGATGTTGGCGGGCTTCAGGTCCAGGTGCAGAAGCGGCGGGTTCATGCAGTGCAGGAAGTTCATGCCCACCGCCGTCTCGTGAATGATGCGAAAGCGAAGCTCCCAGGGCAGCGGTTCGTTGGCCAGCAGGTTCTCCAGCGAGCCCGTCTCCATGTACTCCATGACGAGGCCCTGCGGGTCGTCGCAGATGCCATACACGGGCAGGATGTATCGGAATTTGGCCACCTCCATCTTCTTCGCCTCCTCAAGGAGCTCGCTGCGGTCCCTTGGTCAAAGAGAGGGTTGACTTTTAGATTGCAGAAACAATCAGGCTTGACTTTCCAATGCATTTCCATCCAGTCTAAGTTATAAAGCAGTGTTAAACTACTATATTAAAAAAACAATGCTAAAAACGGGTAAGAACGGCCAGAACAGACAAAACCAGAAAATTTAACAGAATAAAGCTAAGTTGGCGTAAATGCTGTCAAAGGCCAATTGAAAAAGAAGAGTTTTAAGTTATTTTAAAAAGGAAGAGAAGAGACGTTTCTAAAAGAGCTGAAGTCCCCTCCAAGCTTATGTTTCAGGCATGCGAAGGGGCAGCTAATCAGCTGACCTGAGACACGGGGAGCGTGCATGACTGTGATTCAGCTCAGACAGAAATAATAGGGCAAGACAAGGCAGGCTGTTAAGAACAAAGAAATCTGAAGATTAATTCTAAAACGTAAGGGAGTGCCAGTGGATTCTATCTAAAATAAGGAAAGTATGCTCACATTATGCCAGTGAAAACTCACACAGCACAATTTCCTACGCTCTATAGCAGAGCAATAGATGATCCACTAATACTCCATTTAAAGCAGATTTTAGTCATCTTATGGAGTGGTGAGCTCAAATTGTAACAACAAGCTTTCTCTGCATGGAGCCAGCCAAATGAAAGGGGAGTAAAACCGAGCCCTGCGGGACCCCACTCCAAAATCACGGCAGAGGAACATAAGTTTGCTCTGTTAACGTTGTGAAACGTGCAGCCAAACGGCAGCTGAAACTTATCCAGGTCATGTTTTTAACTCTCAACAGTTCCTCATTTCTAGTTCAACACTTCTTATCCATGATTCCCCCTTATTAAACGTTAACCCGCTTATCCCAAGGGAATGCTCCGGGTCACTGACTTTCAATATTTGGAATACATTTCGTCCCCAACCTGGATTCTGGCACACTTGGCTCTAAAAAACACACTAAATGTTCAGAAGCACTTTTTCTGGACATCTGTACTTCACTCGTGAGCCCTAAATCACGACATCCACACTCTAAATCCCCCAATACCTCTTTGAGACCTCAAGAACATTCCAGCATCAACACAGTCCAGGGGTGACTTGAACCCAGTTGATGTTCAGCAGCTTTATTGGCACACTGACCCTGCTGCAGGTCATCCATGACCTCAGTTCACATATCTCAGGCGCAGGCTGCTAGCCTCCTAATGAGGACAGATCAAAGACGGGTAAACCATCACGCTCGCAGGGATGGTATCTGAAAAGGCAAAATGAAGTGAGCTGGACTGAGAATGCTGCGTATCAAGCACAATCGTGTGGATGATGTCTGAGATTACTGGGCTGTAAGCGTGCATTTATGGAGCTTAAGGCCCACAAACCTTCCAGGCAGGGGCAGGAAAGAAAAAAACAAACAAACATTAAGACGGAGGACTGGGCAAGAACTTGTTTGCCGAACGCGCCGCCTAATCCGAGCTGTTCCTCCGGACCACACAATGTCCCTGCTTTAATGGAGCGAGGGCCTGGACAGACCGGTTCCACGACTTCCCATATCGTCTGTGCCGCACAGTGGCAGCCGGCGGAGCCGCCACACAATGGCCGCTTTCAGTACCTGCTGCTGGATGTTGATGTGTGGGCAGGGCATGGCTGAAGATGAATGACTATTTATGAACCCTTACAGATGTTGATGGGGGAGATAACATCTTTGGCTCAGGAGGAGCAGACGCAGCATAAATCTGAAGGGAGCCGACAGTCGAGTTGCTGGAAATGCTTTGGTGACACCTGTCAGTCTTAAGAGGCTGGCCTAACCTCCATTATTAAACAACTCAATGGAGTCCCTTGGATTCAGAAAAGTGGTTTAAGATTGCCATAAAAGTGCTTTGGATTTTCTGACAGTTATTAACTGTAGTTAGCTTTGTATGTAACACATAATAGTGGATTTTCTGAATTTTAGCCCATCAAATGCCATCTTTTGTTTCTATTTTTTCCCACCAAATATATCCTATATTCAATTTGGATTGTTTGGGGAGGTGAGAGCTTCAAGAGTTGGCAGCAACACGGGTTCCGATCCATTTCTAACATTTGTGCTGACACAACACAAAGTTGTCAAAACTCATCTTTTGATGGATTTACATTGGAAAAGGGCGATATAGAAACTTAATCATAATAGGTGGTGGTGTCGTTGTGATAACGATGAAACGATAATTGCGAGGGCAGAGGTAGAGCATGTGACCCATGTTCACACGCCTCAGTCCTCAATGTGGGTCGAGTCCTGGCCTGCTGGGCCTTTGCCACATGTATTCCCCGTCAGTCTGCTGTTAAATAAAGGCCACTAGAGCACCCCGACTACAACCCAAAAAGCAAAATAATCATTCCTCAGCCCTGATTTACAGTAGAAATATCTTTACCAGGTGGACTACATATCTTTCATGGAAGCGGCCCAGATTTTTCCCAACTCAGTGTTCTGGTTCTCAGTCATTTAACTTCATATTAACATAAAAAATACCAACTATCACTTCTAACTTATGGCAGATATGTGAAAAGTGAGTCTTTCAATAAGGAACCTGCAAAATCCAGAAACTGGAACAAAAGGGAGGAAAGGATAAGATGGAAAGAAGGACACAAGAAGAAAGGAATAACACTGGACAGGAAGGAAGGAAGGAAGGAAGGAAGGAAGGAAGGAAGGAAGGAAGGAAGGAAGGAAGGAAGGAAGGAAGGAAGGAAGGAAGGAAGGAAGGAAGGACAAGATTTGAAGGGAGGGTGGGAGATATGTAGGAAGTAGGAAAGCAGACAAGAAAGAAACCAAAAGATAGGCAAGAAGGGAGGATATAAGAAGGAAGGAAGGATGAAAACAAGGAAGGAAGAATCAGACGATAGGTTAGGGGATAAAGTCTGGACATAGACATTTTTACATATTCTTATTTTCCTTTTCCATACTTAAATCCAGACCTGGAAAATACAGGAATCAAAATCCATAATTTTCCAGCCTTTTCCAGACAGCAAACCAGGGAACACGAGTCAACGGCCCGAAAAGGTTGAAAAGACAGATTCCTCGTTCTATTTCCAAGGGCAGATGGAAGATTTTAAAGAACGAAAAATCAATAAAAGAAATAAAATGAACTGAAAGATATACATAAGCTGACCAAATTTGGTCATTTATGTCAAAAGAGATACAGCTGCGGAACATGTCAACGAAAAAAATCAAAGGAACTCGTGACGGGCTGAATGCACAACTAATAAGAGCGCCGCTTCCGCCAGTAGGAGAGTCTCATGCAATGTGACGGAACCACTGCTATGAGGACTTGCAGGAACCTGACTTCCAGCAGCATGGGGCAAACACCTACACCTGAAAAAGGTGCAAAAGGCCTCAACCGCCTTTCTTGTGCAGGAAAAACAACAACAACAACAAAACATGAGGACTGACAGACGTGCGAAACGCTGTACTATTCTAGAAGTTTGCGCAACCTCAAGGAGTGCCTGTGATGGAAAGAAGACCCCTCTGTTACTCCCACTCATGTATTTAAATGGGCCGCTCCCCGGGGTCATGCGTGATAACATCTCTGACTGGAGGCAAAAACATTTGGCAAGGCTTGGGCTTGCTGTGGTGCTTTGAATGACCCCGAGCCGTGTGGACTGGCGGGGATGCTTGCTCACTGAACAAATGAGGACGTCACGGCTCCTTCCACACAACTCAGCCGGGTGGCCCCCGTTACATCCCCCCCCCCCCCCCCGTTACATCCCCCCCCCCCCCCCCCCCCGTTACACCCCCCCCCCCCTTTACAACCACTCATCGCCCACACTGATAGAGACAGCCAGTCGCACATTACCAGCTTCTTAACTTCCCCACAATGCCACCCTGTCTCCATTGAGTGATCTGCCCATAAGACGGCAGATCAGAGGCGTGGAGCTGGCTCAGATCTGAGAACGTGGACAGAACAGAAAGCAGACACACCTAAACCCCGCTGGAGAAGAGCGGGCAGGGCAGAACGCCTCTGGGGCTTCTTACTTACTTGTCATCCAGATGAAGGCAGGGAGGACATTTGATGGCCAGCGATGTTTTCCACTTCCCATGCCGTACTTTGTATACCTGCCCAAAGCCTCCTGAGCCTATCTTCTCCCAGCTGCCGAACTCAGAGGAGTCAAAGGTCTTCAACAGCCCCATGTTCCCGTGAGGGGAATCCGGCACATCCATATCCATGTTGAGACCCGCCAACGGGGGAATATCCCTTTATTCTTCCGTCTCCAAGGTTCCAAAGTGTGGCAGCCAACACACAAACACCGACCTGAACAGCCTGTGAGCTCTTCCTTGTTTTTCCTCCTTCTACTGCCCCGAAAAGGCTCCTCCCAGCTCTTCAGGTGTGAAAGAGGGGGCCGGGCCACCTGCGATGACATCACATCCTGATGGTGAAAATGGAAAAGTTCACAAAGCAAAAGTGACAGCCCACATGCTACCTCAGTACCAAATGTTTTCAAGGCACTCTGGAAGTTAGGGCTTTCTCATAAATCTACCTGGAACAGCAGAGATTTATCCTCAATAATCCAGAGTCCAAAAAAACAAACAAACAGACCAGGTCATCTTAGAAACACACTTTGTCTCACAGTACCCAATTATCCGCCTGTGTTAATGTCAAAGGGTTTGTTTTTTGTTTATGTGGAAAAACAATTACACAAAGTACAGGTTAAATGTGAACAAAATAACTATTCACAAGTCATAAAAACCTGAATACTCTGGCATGCATTTGTATTCAGGCTTCCTTACATTTATGCCCCTTAAATAAAATTAAAGTGCAACCAACGGCTTTCAAAAATCCAAAATTTATTTTTTGGTAAGGACAGATTAAACCAACATATATAAAAAAAATAATCTGACGCCTGTATCACAGTTCCTAGAGCCGTAGCTAATTTGTAACACTTGTCCCCTGAAGGGCTTTTCACAGTTAAAATAAATGAAAAATAAAAGCAGTTACAATAAATGCAATCAGAAATGTCCACAAACCAGTTAGCACTAACTAACTAATTTGACCTAATTAGAAGTTAATCAGTCAGGTGAGACCAGGATGTAAACTTTTTGACGCCATCCTCAAACATGGCGGTGGCAGCATTATGCTGCGGGCATGCTTCTCAGCAGCAGGTACAGGGAAGTTGATGAATCCAGGTGTACCTGGGAAGAAAACCTGTTGGGGGCTGCAGAGGGGAGATGGACGGAGGTTTACCCCCAAGCAGGACAACAATCCTAACCATGTTCCCTGCACTACCAGGAGTGGGTTAGATCAAAAGATATTCATGCGCTGGAACGGCCCAGTCAAAGTCCAGAATGTGAGGCAAGTTTTGAACACTGATGTTCGCAAATGCTGTCCTCTGACTTGAGCTTAAACTATAATGAACACGCAGAACGATATTATTCTGTACAAAACTGCAGTTGCAGACATTAATTTTAAGCAGCGTTCCTCGTTGTCTTCTACTTAAACAACTCTGGGATACTTTGGGTTATTCTACTTTCCTTATCGGAATAGAAATAAAACATTATGTTTTTAATCTGAGAGAGAACACCCAAAAATATAGTCCTGCTCACAGTCACGCAGTCTGAGCCACATTACAGATGAGTGTTGAAACGTCTCCTCAGACGTCAGGACTTGCAGCTTGTTGATCACCTTTTGGCTCCGCTGAAGACATGATGTCACCCCACGGAATAATGACAAAACTGGAAGGACGGCATCAAAAGGATAAATGTGTCATCAGGGAGGCTGTTGGGGCTAATTGGCTGCCGGAGGGAGGAGCCGCTGTGTGCTTGGTTCCAGATAAACCTGGTGGAGGTGATCAGGGCTGTTTCCCTCCGGGCCATTAATGGCAGCAGTTTAAAGGTGAAAGTCAAAACAGCGAATCAGGACCCTTTAGGGCTGTTAATCATGCCATTCCAGTAAATGTAAATGTGTTCTCGGTAGACAGCTTCACAGCTCTCGGCTTTTGTTGGAGATTTTACATAAACCGGTTTCTTTTTAAAGTACTCATCCACCTAAACAAATACAAAATAAAAAACAACATGTTTCCATACCCCCTTGGAGATTTACGCTTTAGCTTTAAATATCCCGGCGCCTGCGTGTAACTTCACGCCAGGCTTTGTCGCCATCTAGCGGACAGGCTTTAAACGACACATAGCATAAGCTAACATGCAAAAAGCTTACCTTTTCTGTAGAAACACGACGATGCTTTAGTTCTTCTGCGTTGTTCTACAGTCGTATCGAGACAAATACTTTAAAAAATATTCAGGGCATTTAGTTTACAAATTTACATCTCCAACAAGTCATGGCATAGATTTTGGAAAACCCAAGCTCTTGTTGGGGGACTTTAGGGGTCTCTAGCTACACAGTGAGGAGGCTATTTCTGCACATGCTCAGTTAGGTGCGCCCCCTGCCTGTTAACCAGAGCATATACAGTGTAAATAGTGTATAACAAATGTAAATGCAACGCATGTTTGCTGGCTGTGGGCAGAATTATATATATTTTTAATATATATACACAAGATTGTATTTTTATTCCTTTTAGTTTTAGTAAAAGGAAGGTATGACCCGTTTCTGGTCAATTCTGGTAGTGGACTAGTCTACATGTGACAAAATGTCTTCCACAGTTATTTAAAATAAGAAGTACGGTTGGCCGACAAAAGGGTTTTCTAACAATGAAAAAATTCAGACCTGGATAAAACACCCAGAAACCTGGAGGGAGAATGAGCTGTGGTTTGATGAGATTAAAGTCCACCCTTTTCTAATGACTAAAATAACTTCAAGGAAAACACTAAGCACTAACCAAAAGAACATCAAACCCCCAGTGAAACAGTGCTGTTCTTCAGCTGGAACCGGGGCTTCTGTCACGGTAGATGAAACGATGAACAGTTCCAAATGCTAATCCCTTTAAGTCCGAAAACCTCGGGAGTCTGATAAAAAGCTGAAGATCAAGAGTGACGCCAGTCTTCCAAAGGATTTTAAAGGGAAAAGAGCAGCCAGATCATGCTTGTCATACGTTCTTAAGTAATAGAACATGAGTGCCTGAACAAAAAGCTGGAGCTTTGGCAGCTGAGCGGAGAGCACAATGCTATGATGAACAGACGCCAGCGATGACCATAGAGGAGAAATAGCTGCTGCCCATCTGTCTGGAAATAATGTATAGGGCCATTTAAAGTCCACCCTTCTTCAAAGGGCTTCATCTAGGGATGCAGGTTAGGGTCAAAGTTTTTGAACGTTAAGACAAAAAAAAAAAAAAAAAAAACGAACTAGTTTCGGTTGTTTGGAAGGTTTAAAAGATAAATAATCCTCTCTCTAAAAGAATACGGCAACACAACAAAATCGCAAAGTACCATCTTAAGACATCATAAGACCTGTGAAACTAGTTTCTTATGACAAATGAAACATTGGTTTGACCCTAATGCACGACACAATGCTGCAGTCAACGAGTGGACACAAACATCTCTGTGTACCTAAGTATTCTAGGGACACATTGGCGTCTAATTAAAGTCTTTAATCTTTTTAATCTGACGGTAAGATACGCCTAACAGATGGATTACTTTTGTGATACTTCCTGAATTTGCAAAACATCAAGTAAAGCTGTGAAGCATAGTAGAACGTGATGGTAGAAAACCTGCAGATCGAAAGAATTTGACCACAACTCCAGAAAACACACACAGACACGCAAGAAAACTTAAAAAGAAAGTTTCTTTTTGTTTTTAGATAAACAAAAACTACAGCTTACACCAATCAGGAAAAAAAAATTCACCAATGAACTTTAACATAAAGTTCTTCCTTACGACGCAGGTTCATCTGAATAAGAGGCATGCTGGAAAGGCAAGTGGATGTCTGAGACGTTCCTTTGGTTTCAACTGTCGGGTTGCTTGTCAGAGATTTTGGGTTCAAAGTACCATTTCTCTCATGCTTTATTTCATCGTTAGCAGCCACTTGGTTCTGTCGGAGTAAAAAAGGAAACTAAACGGTTGTACATTTCGACTAGCTTCCACTGGACTGGAGAGGCATCTGAGGGACAATAGTCTGATAAAAGAAAAAGAAAATTCATATGCTATGTAACAATGTCTGAGTGTGAGGTGACCTGCACCTCCAGTCAGTAGCTAAAAACCTGCTGTGCCGAGCTGCTCTGGGGCCCACCGCTGACCGTCAGCTGGCCGTCAGCTGGCTGCAGGCTGGGGAACTGAGCTTGGGAGTGGCTGGTGATTGGTGAGACGGGGATGTTGCTCAGAGCTGCTGGGGCGTTGGAGTCAGTCGGGGCTGCCGCCTGAAACACCAGAAGTCAGATCCACTTAACAAGAAAGGAATTTCCCCAGAGAAGTGATGAGGACCACTTTTGCCTTTGAGCGTTACAGCGGCCCACGTCAGAGGGTGAATGTGGTCCTGAAGATGCAACCGCTGAAATGTGTGACGCAGATCTTAAACCAATCTGAAATTCCTGCAGATGGGTGGATGTAAACTTCTGACCTGTGCTGGAATCCTTCCATACATATATTTATATTCAGGCAAACCTGATGGACAGCACGTCTGGTCTGATTCAGCTGGGTTTCAGACTATGTGCTATGTAACCACGTCTGAGTGTGAGGTGACCCGCACCTCAGTAGCTAAACATCTGCTGTGCTGAGCTGCTCTGCTGCTGCTGGCTGGCTGCCTGGCTGCTCCCGCCTGGATCTGGACCCTGATTCTGGGCCTCCTGAGTTTCTCCGTGAGCTCCGTCCATGTGGGCGACCTGGCCGCCCTCAGCAGCCGTTACGTTTCTCCAGGACAGAGTCGGCGCCTCCAGCTGGTGGCTAATGGGGTTGACCAGAGTGGTGAGGTTTATGAAATGGGCCACAGACTGGGGCGCTGCGCCGCTGGTAGGGCCCACCGTCTCTGGGACGAGCTCAGCGGGTCGGTTGTGGAGCATGGCGGAGCCGCTGACCGTGTCGAAGGTGACGGTGAGGATGGAGTTGTCCAGCGTGAGGGGCCGGTCGGTGGCCGTCAGGTGGCCCACCGCTACGGGCTGCAGGCTGGTGAACTGAGCTTGGGAGTGGCTGGTGATCGGAGTGACGGTGATGTTGGTCAGTCCAACGGAGCTGCTGGGGGAGGGCGCTGATGGCGCGCTGGGGTCAGTCAGGACCACCACCTGAAACAGCAGAAATCAGATCCATTAAAGCACCTTAGAAAAGGGCTTCACCCAGAGAGCTGCACTATGAAGCAGAGGCAGGCTGAAAGACACTGCTATGCCTGCTAACTGGTAAAAGCTGGAACATTGTTCAAGCAGGCAGAAATATATACATACACCCCCCACTAATATTTGGCTTAACGCCCCTTAGCATGTTGGGAGGGAAAACCGATGCTTGTTGAAGCCATCAACAAGCTGCTGATGCGTTAGTCATCGCTTCACTCTATAAGCACAACACTCAGCCGTCTGACCCAAACCGCCTACCGCAGACGAAAGGAAACAGATTAGGGTGTTCCACAACAATCCCAGAACCAGCAAGGCTCAAGCTGATCACAAAGATGCTGGAACACCACTGTCACTTGTCACACCGAGCTGAGTGTAACAAGACAAATGTCTTCTGGAGTTGAAGTTTACAGTTAAGTAAGAGAATTAAAATGTTCATCATGGTCCCACAGAGGAGAGATTCAGGTGTAGCTGCAGCAAATGGCAGGAAAATGGAAGCATGCAGACAGACACTGAGCTAATTGGCCATATTGACAAGAGGCTTCTAAACCTAAGAATACTGCACTAACCATCATGCATGGAGCATCATGTCCAGGGTCTATTTGGCTGCCACTGGCTCTGGTGCATTTAATAAAGCAGGGGGACTGCCTCTAGTACACCTCAAATCAAGACATTGCTGGTTAAAACGTGGCCACAGCTGGAAATCTGTGTGCAACTAAACGGGCCGACATTGAGCTTCTGGAATGGCCCTGAGCTCAAATCTATCAAAAATCCATGGACCACTTCTAAAAGCTGTGCAAGAAAACCTAACAATTAAACTATTTTACCAATCCTGTCCAAAAGAATGATGAAATCCACAGCATGCGTGATTTGGATTTTCTGCGTCTTGCTAAGGGACATTATACCAGACATCAGCGTCGATGTATGCATATATTTCAGCCTATGTTTATAATTTTGACCCTGTCTGGATAAGTCAGGAATGAAGAGTACATTCAGATATTTATTAAATGTTTAAATGCGTAAGTGTTATTATCAGACCACTCTGAAAATAGAACAGTTCCAATATTTGCTTAAAAGTCTAAATTGAATCTGAAATTCCTGCAGACTGGAGAGTGGAATTTTTCCACCACCCTAACCTTTTACTGTTTATTATTAGTTTACCTGCTGGTGCTCTTCCTTCATCACCAGAGTAAAAGTCTGGATTTCACTCCTAATTTATGGACAACATCACTGGGAGCAACAATTGATCCAGTTTTCATTCTCCTGGACAAGCAGCATGCAGTGAGCTGCTGCATCTGAGCATCCAGCTACAGTATATCAGCAGGGAGGATCAGAAGCATTTTTTCTTTAATTCAGGCCACGTTGCGTCGCCAAGCTTCCATTTGCTCTTTAGGAAATCTGACATTTCCACCATCCACTCCCTTTTAAAAAGGAAGCCCTCTTAAAGTGGGATCTCTGGAGAAAAGGTGACACCTACCTGCTGGATGCTCTGCACGGCAGAGCTTGTCTCCGTTTCATCGCCAACGATGACCGTGTTGAATTCGGACATGGCCTGGTGCCTCGGCTCGGTGAAATCGGCGTAGTCGTCCGACTCGGAGAGCTCCGGTTCCACTACGACTCGCTGCTTCTTCTTGTGGTGGCGCAAAGGTCGGATGGGCTTCTCATGGGGCATGCCGTCTTTCTCCAAGGACAGGGTGGGCTGTAGGAGCAGACGCCTCTCATTAGCAGCGGCACAACAATAACAGGGCCTGCTTTACGTGTCTGGCTCATTTGATTCTGTAAACCTAAATGCCAACTTAAGAGCCTGAACTGTCTCCAGCCAGTGTGTCCCTCTTGTGCTTGAGGGATGTGTACAACGTCTCCACATGACACTACAAGGTGAACAAACCTGGACAATACTGACAGATGAATTACTGACGGCCGAATTTTCCTGAAGCTCGTCAAACTCGTCAATTCTCACCGGCGCCACCTGCAGGCACAAAATGGCAGGATTATTGCAGAGAGTCTGGCTGCAAGTCGGAGGTACAGGTCAGATGTGGCTGCTCTGGTGTGAATCATCCCTCTCAGCCCGACTCACCTCGGGGTGTTTGCGACGCAGATGACGGTTCATGGAAGCGCGGGTCGACACCTTAGTCCCACAGAGGTGACACGACTGGGCTTCCACCTTTTCGTGGGTCAGGTGGATGTGCTTCTGCAGCATATACTCGGTCAGGTACTTCTTATCGCAATGTTCGCATTTCCATGTCTTACCCACTGCAGCGATGAAAAAAACACAAAGGGTCATTCCAAGGCACTGTGCTGATAAACTGGTAAATGCTGCCCTTACCAAGATGGCCTCAAATAAACCAAGTGTTTTTGTGAAATGCTAACTATGGTAATTAACGGTTTAAAAATGCACCATTCAATCAGCCAGAGATAAGAAGTGGTCAATTTTCCCTTGATTGGCTCGATTGGCAAGACAAACACTGAAAACTCAGATGTTTTTGTTACCTTTTCATTAAAAGCATCAAAACTAAGAACCCCCATCATTGTTCAACAAACCCATGAACCAAAAACTTGTGCTTCCAAAATACCTAATTTAGATTTCTATAAGAATGAGATAAAGGTCAGGGACAGATGCTTCGATGAGCAAATGGGGAGAATTTCATGCCTCCTTTACTTTCTGCCACATTAAAAACTGCTAATTAAAGAACCTGCAATGCATTTGTTTTTCTTTTATAAGTTAAAATCCTCTATTTGACAACACAGGCCCAAAAGAACAACGGGAAATGGTATCGAAAAGTAACAGTGCATCTCCAGTGTTATTGATTCAAATGAACTTAATCAGTGTTCTTTCAATGGATTGTGATGTAATTAAGGACTATTCGTACCAAAGTTGGCGACAAGCAACCAGTCTCTAATTGGCTACTAGCAAAAACAACTGATTTCTCTCGAGAAACACCAAGTAAATATATGTGAGTGTTGCTTCAAACCACCACCAACCCCAGCATCTGGCCTGTTCAAACTGGACAAGAGAAGATGAACTGATAAAAAAAAAACAAAAGAAAAACGTTGGTTTTGAGAGCGTTATCTGGTGTCCGTTACTAATGATCTGATGCTAAAACACATGAAAAGGACTTAGCCAGCCTCAGATAAGTTTTTGGCTTCAGTATAGTATTGTTCATGAAACCCAACTTAAACAGCTTCCACTTACTTGATGTATTAAGTGGCAGCACTGATAAGAACCTTCAAGATCCATCTCTATTTCAAATCAGTCATGGAAAAAAGAACATTTCACTAAATGTTAATATTGCTTAAATTGTCTCAAAAATTGCTGGTGCACCTTTTATATGATTGCTGCACTTGTGCTTACTGACTGATTTTATGTGGTACAATGTGCTCAAAAATCTGTTAAATGTGTAAGTACGGCTTTGGTAAGCGACAAAGCCGCTCCGCTCAATGGATATTTGGAGCATTATGGTACACTATGTCACTACCTGATCGGACCCCTGAGCAGCACTGTTGTCAAGTCTGCTTATTAAAAGCACCATTGGGCATCTTTTTTAAACCATAATTTAATGCTTATAATTTTGCACATCTGTCCCGGGGTGCAGGTGGCTCCTTCAGGGGCTCGAACAGCTCATCTCATGGGCAAAGATGAGCTTCAAGCCAGCAAAGTCTAGGTCTTTGGTCCTGAAGAAAGGTAGAGTGGGTGACCACTTCCGCTTTTTACCGGGAGGGACCTAGATTCCAACAGTGACCGAAAAGCCTGTCAAGAGCCTAGGTAAGATCTTTGACAGCTTCCTGAAGGATGCAGCGACATTGCAGCAAACCAAGAGTGACTTGTCATCGTGGCTCACAGCCATCGACAAATCCGGTCTCCCAGGAAAGTACAAGGCCTGGATATACCAGCACGGCGTCCTGCCTAGAATACTGTGGCCCCTTTTAGTCTACGAGGTACCAGTGACAACGGTAGAAGCACTAGAGAAGACCACTAGCCAGTTTCTCAGAAGATGGCTTGGGCTCCCTCGGTCCTTAAGCAGCATTGCCCTGTATGACCATTCCACCAAGCTGCACCTCCCTTTCAGAGGACTAATGGAGGAGTTCAAAGTCACCCGCTCAAGAGAGGTGATGATGTACAGGGAATCGGCGGACGCTAAGGTGGCTTGGCAAGAATCCTTGTCAAGACCGGGAGGAATTGGCAGGCACAAGAAGCTGTCAGTAGAGCGGAGGCAAGGCTGAGGCATAAAACACTGGTCGGAGACGTGGCAGTGAGGAGGGCAGGCCTGGGCAGCTTTCCCAAGCCGCGTGTCACCGCTTGGCATGTCCAAGCAATGGGCATGGACTAGGTGGGATCACGTGGACCCTCGCAAATGCACGTGGGCAGAGCTCTGGAGAGCCGAACCTCTTCGCACGAAGTTCCTCATACAATCTGTCTACGAAGTCCTTCCAAGTCTGGCCAACCTTCACACCTGGCGCCGGGCAGATAGTCCCGAGTGTAAACTGTGCCAGAGAAGGGGCACCATGGAGCACATTCTAAGCTGCTGCCCGAAGGCTTTAGGTAAGGGGCGGTATCGCTGGCGCCACGACCAAGTTTTAAAATCCTTGGCGGATTCAATCAGCACAGCAATACAGAACAGCAAGACCCAGGTTGCTCCGAAGCAGTCAATCACCTTTGTTAGAGCGGGTCAGAAGGCAAACCACCAGCCCTATTCCTCAGGAGGGCTCCTCGATACCGCCCGTGACTGGCAGCTCCAAGTTGATCTAGGACGGCAACTCAAGTTCCCAGTTAACATACCACTTCACTCCGCCCAGATATGGTGTTAACATCGGAGAGCACAGAGCAAGTGGTCCTACTGGAACTGACTGTACCATGGCAGGACTGTATTGAGAAGGCCAACGAGCACTAGAGGGCCAAAAACTCTGAGCTCACCACAGAGTGCCGGAGCAATGGCTGGAAGGCCCACTGCGAACCTGTCGAAATTGGGTGCAGAGGTTTTGCAGGTCATTCACTACAGAGAGTGTTCAAACTCCTTGGTGTTAGAGGACTGCAGCTGAGGAAAGTCACCAAGAACATTCTTAAGGCCGCAGAAAAGGCCCCGGATGGCTGTGGATCTGTAGGGGGGATCCGTGGTGCACTACTTGGACACAAGCCGGGGAGTGATCGCCCCCGGCTGGGTCGCCCGGGTGAGGGTGTCTGATTATTAAAGACCTGAAACACCCCGTGACCCCGAGTTAATCACTGATGATGTGCCCAAGTATCACCGTAAGGTGCATTATAGTTCTGTTGTCTCTGTAGTTGACAAAAAAAAGGCTGAATCACGTTACCAAATGAAGGACCCTGGAGTTACAGTGTCAGTACATGCAAGCTGTACTAAACAGTTCTCTTTCAAGGGTATTAAGCTCCTGCCCAGTTGCAAGCACAGTGTAAGATACAAATGACCTGGACATTTTAAACCCTTTTCCAGGATAAAAAAAAACTGTGCGTAATGCACAGGGCTATAAACAGCATGCAAAAAATATGAAGAAATTATTGTTGTTGATGAGTACAGAAAGCTCATGGATTAGATGTGTATGTGAGAGAGAGTGAAAAAAAGAACAATAAATAATAAACAATAAATAATATATGAGATAATTACCTGTGTGGATAAGCTTGTGTGTCTCCAGGGTTGTCCTCTCACTGAACGTCTTTCCACACAATTCACACATAAAGTCCTTGATACCTGCAAGCAAGGCGGTGTGAAGGTGAATGGTAGTAGGGATGCAATCCACAACTGTTGTAGCGTCATGCAAAACATTTGGGTGCTGTCAACAACTCAGAGCTCAAGTTCCCCCCCTTGGGAAACTTCAAAGGCCGACGACCAGCGCTCATGGTCACTGAAGCCTGAAACAACCCCACCCACCTGTGTGTCTCTTGTAGTGTTTCAGCATGTTGACTTTTTGGGCAAACTTGCGGTTGCATTCTTTGCACTCGTACTCTTTGATGCCTTTGTGCAGCTTCATGTGATGCCTCAGAGCGTGTTTGGTTTTCATACCTGCAAATGGAAGACATTGTCAACACGTAATTATAAAATATATTAAAACAAACTTCTCCATGTTTAATAAGTCATTAGTGGAGGAGTGTGACGGAGCGGCACAAAGCAAACCTTTCCCACACTCTGCACACAGATAGTCCCGGTTGTCGTCGTGTACCCTGAGGTGCTCCTTCAGCATGTCCTTCCTCGCGAATGATTTGCCACATTTTTCACAGCCATGGCTCTTTACCCCTGGATCATTACATAGGAGCAGACACACAAGATATTTTGTGCCATTCAAATAAACAAAAAATGTATAAATAATAAAAAATAATAAAAAAACAACAAATTTTTATATAGATATATATATAGATATATATATATATATATATATATAATATAGATATATATATATATATATATATATATATATAACCTTTAATAGCTCGTATTCAGACAATCAAGATAAAGATTTCCCTTTATCGTCCCACAGAGTGGAAATTTGTCTCTGCGTCTATCCCATCACTGAGAGGGACATTGCTCCCTGAGTGGTGCACAGGGAGCAATCTCGCGATTCTTCAGATCAAGGGTCTTGCCCAGTCACTCTGGGCAAGACCCTTGATCTGAAGAATCGCGAATGGCTGAGTTTCAAACCGGCAACCTTTGCAGCCACCTTGCGCCGGAAACAAACGGCTCTCTAACCAGTAGATCGCCACTCCCACAATTGAGAGCTAATTTGTTTTCATCTCTACACAGTAATCATAGAACTAATGACCATTCAGACAGCAACACAGTGATGCAAAAGCCTCAACTAAACATCTGAGCCTGTATTCACAAAGACTCTCAGAGTCCTGTCAGAGCTCCTGTCTCAGCTTAAAGAGGTTTATGTGCTCATTTCCTCCACTGTTTAGGTGGTGGATCAGCCAATCAGCTCTCTCCGTTTCCACTATCTTCCCTGCTTCAGTCCTGAAAGTCCTCTTCACTACATCTAACATTTGTTCACTTTAGGAGCTCTGCTATAAACCAGATACCGCTAACAGTAATAATGGTACAAGTTGCTAATATGAGACACCACCGAGGGTTTAAAGCTTAATCATTTTGTTGTAGTTACAGCATGACCTACAGGCGCCATTGCTATGCATTGAATCAGGACTGCTGCAGGCGCAGAAGCAGCGTCAGAAGTATACATAACCGGTTATTTTAAAGGCCAATAAACTTTTATACGCAGAAAGACACGTTGCTCTGGCGGCGAAGACATGAAATGTAATTTGTGAGAAACTCTAGGAAAAATAAGCAATATACACAGGTATGCCCTGAGGAGTAGGACAGTGTTTGAAACACTGAAACAAAACATTTTACCTAGGTAAATAAAGATTAAATAAGATAATACACGGATGCCAATATTCATCTACAGTCATTTATTAGAGCTATTAGTTTATGAAGGGTACACAGAATCTGAATTTCTGTGCATTTTAGCATTAAACAAACACGTTTCAGCTAGTTGAATGCTGAAGGTCTGCCCATTCTGCATTAGAATAGCACGGTTTTGTTGACAAGGCTCAATGCATAGCAATGGGACCTTTGTTCGCACCAGCAGTATACATGAACGGTCACATCTGTGCACTGAGGCTGGTGCGGCTTTCAGGACTTTGGATTAGACACAAATCTCCAGAGCAAAAAGTCCCTACAGTGTCCTCAGGACGTTGCTCACCAGTGTGGATGATCTTGTGTCTTTCCAGGTTGCCGATGCTGTTGAAGATGCGACCGCAGATTTCACATGGATGGATGTACCTGGAGAACAGAGCCAGTTAACTCATCGCTGACTAATTTCAGCAGACTTTACGTACAGTTGAGTAGCATGGCTGTGCAGAAGTGCTCCTCGCTGCCTTACTTCTGCACGGCAGGGTCAGGCAGCTGCTCTCTGTGAATGACCAGGTGAGCGTTGTACGTGGCCTTCAGTGCAAAGTGTCGGTTACAGATGCCACAGCTGTGGCCTTTCTCCTTGTGCAGCTCCATGATGTGCTTCAGGTAATCTTTGCCCTTTGCAAATGACAACTAGGGATACAAAAGCAGATGACTTAGGCCACGCACTGATCCCTTTAAACAGCCTTCTCTGTCTGCTTTACAACTTTGACTACCAAGAAGGCTTAAAGTGGATAGCTAGCCCTCCGCTACATGTCTATTAATGGGAGTACCTTATGAAAATACTTATCATTTGCCCTTTTTGTCCAAATGAAGCTTACTTGACATTTCTTGCAGTTGTATTTGTGGTGCTCGGGATCATCCTCATCTTCTTCTTCATCTGTGTCATCGCTGTCATCTGGCGAGATGCCGATCTTCTTGATGAAGTCCTCCCTCTCCTGCTCATCCATTAAAGCAATGTCCTGAAAACAAAACAAAAAAAATAAAATCTCTGTGAAACCAACAGTATGAAAACCCGCTAAAGTCACGGAGAGAACTAAACCCGTTTGGTTCTGAGATGTGCTTGGAAGGGACTGGTGTCAGCATCAATGGCATATTCTGTAATGGTTTCTTCCCTTATGGTTAGAGCAGCGCGTTTGCATTCTGAGAAGGCTGCAGGTCCCCGGTTTGGACCCAGCAGACTGCCATTATGGGTCCCTTAGCCCCAGATTGCTCTCTGGGTGGGTAAAAATAAAAAAAAAAGCTGCCCACTGGTCCCTAAGTGTTGGGTTAAATGCAGAAGACAAATCTTGTTGGAATTACACACTTGTAACTCTCTTGTCTCTCAGATGTGACCGGATTCATATTAGAAAAGTTTCAGCCTCGCCTTGAAATGCACGTGTATGTGGTCCCGGAGGACGTCCACGCGGAAGAACTTGCGGCCGCAGATCTCACAGGTGTACTTCTTATCGCCGTGAGTCAACAGGTGCTTGTTCATGTTGCTCCTGCAGGAGAACACCTGTGCACAGACACGCAGTACGCATGTAACAAAGGAAGCATCTGAGAACGGTTTCACTGCGCCTCTCCGTCCAATCAGGCGGCAGCCTTGTTGCCAGCAGCACCTTTACAGAAGACCTTACCTTCCCGCAGATGGGACAGGGAGACGGCTCCTTCCTGTACTTGGTCCCTTCTTCTCCATTAGCTTCCAGCTCCTCTTTCTTCATCTGTTTTGGTCCTGTTTACATGTAGGACAAGTTAAAGCCAGCAGGTTGGAGAGAACGGGAAACAAAACACAACAAGACAACACAGACAGCAGCATGGTACGCTGGTTTCTGGTATCGGTTTATCTGAGAAGCAAGGCCTACATCTGAGGGTACTGACCCGAGACAAAGAGACGGCGCAGGCTTGGGCAAAGAGCCATAAGCAACGTGATCAAAGGGCCAAAAACTAGAGGGGAAACATGCAGCAACTTGGAAGGGGCCGACCTAGTCACCTACGACGACTTGACGAATTTCTGCACCAGCAGCTCAATCTGGTCGCATACAAAGGTTTCCTATTAAAGTATTGCACCGTGTTGACTTACTGGATTTTATTTCTGGGTTTTGCACTTTCTTTTGGCTCTGTTTGAAAGTAATAAAAGCACTTTTGAGTACATTTCCCATAACAAGACCACCTGACAGAGCGTACAATATTGTGCATGTGTGCAATGAGTAAAGAAGGAGAAGGAACTGAACGGAGCCAGTCAGCAGCAGGAGCCAAGAGTAAGAGGTTAAGTAACCCTAAGCCTGTAGGTGGGGTTGGTGGTAGGACCCCGGCGAGATGTCACTTTACTGCCAGGCAGTGCAGGACGGTCCGCTGGCTCTTATCATGACAGCTCCGTGGTACTACCGGCAGATGTCTGCTGATCGCTCCCGGCACAAACTTCTTTTCAGGCTTAAAAAGGACTGAGTAAGCACTGTCCAGACAAAAGCTTGCTGTGTATTGTTTTACTTTTTTTTTTTTTTTTTACGGTCAATATACGTGACTGGAGGCTTATTTCACAAAAGCTGAATTTGGAAATCCAGGTTAAGCGCTAAAGCTGGACTTTGACAACACCTTTGCTTCTTCATCAGCCATTCTAAAGCCCTCAACACACGCAACAGTTTATTAAAGGCCTTTCTGTCATATTCAGAACAACAGCCGTTTTCAAAACACAACTGACAAGTAGTAGTGCCCACATGGATAATAATAATAAAGTTAATACATGTTCAGGCTAAGATCCATGTCCAAGCATCGGCACAGATTATCAATCAGTTCAGACCTGGACTTTGACTGGGCCATTCTATCCACACGGATATCTTATGATCCAAGCCACTGTGTCTGTGTGTTTAGGGTCATTGTCCTGTTGGAAGATGACCAACACACACACACACACACACACACACACAAACCAAAGTCATTTGCAGCCTTTACCCGGCTTTCTTCCTCATCAGCTCTGACAGCTTCCCTGTCCCTATAGAGGGAAAGTATCCCCACAGCATGATGCTGCCACCAACATGCTTCAGCTGTGAGGTTTGATGTGTTAACAATGAATGCAGTGTGAGTTTTCTATATTGCATGCAAGACAAAAAGCCCTGATTTAAGCAGAGCACCTTTTCCAGCTGTTAGCTGGGTGACAGTAGCCTGTAATAAACTGCAGATGGATTCCTTTGAGCTTTGTTTCAACGATGCCTTTTGTTTTCATCATGGATCTCTGCAGCTCCTCCAGAGTTATCCTCCTCTGAGTGATGCGCTCCCTGCCTGGCCTGTCAGTTTAGGAGGAGGCTGCGTCTCGGCGTGTTGGCAGCTGAGCCAGATTCTTAACATTTTCAGAATGATGGATAGAACAGAGCTCCGTGGGGCCGTCAGAGCTCAGGATAATGTTTTCCAACCTAACTCTGCTTTAAACTTCCCCACAACGCTCTCCCTGACCTGTCTGCTGTGTTGTGTGTGGTCTTCATGATGCAGCTGTAATAACCCTGAGATTCAGTTAGACCATGCTGGAGTTTATTTAGGTGTATCAGAGTAAAGGAGGCTGAATACTAACGCACAATATGCCTTTTAAGTTATTAATTTGTGAAAATAATGTACATTTTCCTTCTCCTTCACAAATAAGTCCTACTCTGCGTTGGACTATGGCATAAAGTAAAATACACTGCAGTTTATAGGTACAACATGGCAAACACGCCACCATGAATCCTTCCCAAATTTTACAGGAAAATTAAAGCTGTAAGCTAGTGAAACTCTTGGCCCGTGCTGTCTGGCGGCAGCGACTCACCCACGCTGTGCCTCCTGTGGTGCTCCTGCATCACATCCTTGCGGTAGAACATCTTGTTGCAGATCTCGCAGGAGTACAGCTTCTCGCCGTGCTTCTTCTTATGCTTGGAGAGGTTGCTGTTGGTGGAGAAGAATCGCGAGCAGATGTCACATTGGAACGTCTTGTCATCTGGGAATGGACCAACAAAAAAAAAAAAAAAAAGGTTGAATGAAATAACATCTAAAAGCTTTAGATGTGACTAAAGCATAATTACGAACATTTTAAAAGAAAAGGACGGGGAAAATTGCACCTGTGCGGCAGTTGTGGAACTTTAAGGCGTTTTCCAGACGGAAAGATTTCTCACACGTGTTACATTTATATTTGTACTCTTGGTCGGGCTGTCGGGGGCCGGAGGGAGACACAAAGTTATCAACCGGCAGAGAGATTAAGAGGCTGGAGGCGGCAGCTCGGAGCATCACTCACCGCATTCTTGCTGTGCTTGTAGGAAATGTGCTGCTTCAGACTCTCTTTGCGGCTGAATAGCTTATCACATTCATCACACTTAAACAGCTTATCACCTAAAAGTAATAAATCAATAAAGTTACGTGCTGTTACACATGCACATCCTCTAACTCAAGTTTCAGTTTCTGGCGCTAAAGGACAAGAGCGTGCTCTCACCATGAGATCGGATGTGTCTGTTAAGGTTGCTGCTGTTCTGGAAGACTTTACTGCAGAGGGAGCAGCGGTAAACCCTCTTGTGCTCTCTGGCTTTGTGCCTCCTTTGGACAGCAACGCCGTCAGAGGAACCGAGCAGGCTGCCACTCTCTGATGATGCTGCTGAGGCCGCCGGCTCCGGGCCTCCCACCGTGGGCTTCACATCTGCACACATCAGGAACACACACAGGCAGGCCAGTCAACGGTAGACGCCTGGTTTTCACCCACCGTGCGTGCCGCATGGAACGATGTCCATGTAAGGGGTTCCCCTGCAGGAGGCGCTGTAAGGCTCTGGTAAATATTGGGCTAGGTTGTCTGAGCTATAGCTCCAGCAACATGTGTTCAAATCAAACCCTCAATGTGGTGATCTGACCAGTGTAAGGAGGCCCTTATTGTACATACTCATACAAGCTGCCACATGATCGGTGCCGAAGTGTTGCTAACAGAATGAAATGCTTTGTTTTACATTCTCCAGTCATTAAAAAGTTTAATACCAGGTTTATTTCAGAATTATTTAAACCACAGACATCACCAATTTAACCTGAAATGATATGTGAGAAGCATAATCACGTGATCGCAGACTATCTAAACCGCCAGTTTTGTTTTCGTTCTTCTCTATGAGCTATTAACGTCTAAGAAGCCTGTTTCCTGACAGAAGCAAACGAAAAAAGTCTGATTCTGCTAAGAATTTCATCAATGCCGCCTCGCTGCATTCCTCAGCTCCCACAGCATGACGCTGGATGTCACCGACGCCAAGATATGCAGCTGCTGAAAAGCGAGCTGGTCCAGGACGTGGTTCAGAAAGGTTTACCTCACGCTCACCTTTTAACTACAGGTCAACTGAGTCATCTTTCTCTCAGAAACTAGCAATTCAAAGTTCACTTGACATCAGACAGAATTAAATAAGTGTTTAACTTCCTGTTATCAGCATTTGGTACAAAGGTATATTGGCCAAGTATGACCAACTATGGCTGTACTTTTCTCTCTGTGCTGCTGAACATTAACATGGGCCTGATTTACCTCCTCACCAGTAGTACCAGTGGTGTCTCTGGCATGATGAGTTCAGTGGGGCACAAAAACTCAGCACCTATTAGCACCAACATATTTTTTTTGTGACGCGTACAACCGGATGTTAAATTAAACAGATAAATAAGCATACCCCAACACACTAGAAAATCCATTTAATATAAGATAAATGTAATTTAGTATTTATACATAAAATTATAAATAAAGGCTCACTCATATCTTTAATTTATTGAACAGAAAAGATCCACATCAATCCTTCAATGAGCTAGCAAGAACCAACACTAGACTAATATTTGCTTTTAGTTTCCATTTTCCTGTTTTATTTTGTTAAAATGTTTTTTATTCCAACTGTTTTTTTACTTGCTATTATTCTGTTTTTATTTTCCAATTTTTAGTCATGCGCTGACTTGTACTAAAATGTGCTATACATATCAATTTACCTTGCCGTGATGGTCACACACTATCTGATAGAACGTATACGTAACGTCAAATTCAAGAATCCAAGCTTGTGGCCAGAAGATCTGTGCCCCACGGAGGTCTACTAGCAGCGTGTTGGACATGCACACTACGATTTCAGATGTTCATTATTTATACAAACATTGGTGGGCCGGTCCCACAAGGAGCCTCAAGAGGATTTAGCCCACTGAGCTTGTCAGTATTCTGGCAGACTTAGATATATAGACACACATTTTTATAAGAGAATTTTACTGGTAAGGGAATCAGTCTTTTTTACAATATTACTCTATAAAGAACGATCCTGTCCCATTGCTTATTGTAAACATAGAGCTCCACAGCGCCATCTGGTGGGGTCAGGCCCCAAATGCAGAGACACCACAGAGTAGGCGATGGAACCTACATAAAATCATTACAGTAAAAGATGATTCCCAAGTGGAAGAGCTCCCAGCAGCATCGAGCCCAAGGTTGGACGGTGTAATGCTCAGAGAAAAACCCGCAGAGCTCCACTTCAGTCTGGATGTTAGCTGTAACGCTCTGTGACAGTACAGCTTTAGACACAGCTGGGGTTTATGTTTACCTCACGTTAGGACTCGCATAACTGAAAATAAATAAGGTGTACTTTTTTTTCAAACACAACTAGAAACTATCATTATAACTATTGAAAACATATTGTTTTCAAAGGTCAAGAAATCTACAGGCAATGCAGATTCCTCATAGCTGCTAATATATCTAAGACTGATCCAAAAAGCAAGATGTCTGACACAACCAGAAGTTTCCAACAACACCCGATCCTGTTGTTGAGAGTTTTGCTTTAGAAGAGGAATGCTCCTCCTTAAAGCCTGACCTTTGTTCTGACCTTTGGTTTTGCTTGTGGTACCAGCCGCTCCTGGCCTGCGGCCCCTGGCCCTCCTCCCGCGGCCATGTCCTCTTTTACGGCCGGGCTGTTCTGTGTGGGGCTTCCCTTCCTCTACATCAGGGGCAGGCCGGGTCTCCTCCTGGGGTGGCACTGGGGTCCCCTCGCTGCTGTGATCCGGGGTTATACCTGGGCACAGAAACACAAGACACAGTTTAGTTGGATCCCAACCCTGTTGGACTAAGCATCGAGGAAAGATAGCTGAAAACCACCAGACAACACAGTCAACCTGACTGAAACTGAAAGTTGCCACGTATAGATTTATCAGAGACGGGGCGATTGATGGTTGGAAAGATTTTACCTGCACTGCTGTCTTCAGCCTTTTGAGGCAAGTGGGCTCCACTTTTGTCAGAGATCTCCATTTTAGCAGAGGACAAAGCAACATCTGTTCAAAAAGAAAAGGTAGAAGACACCAGTCTCTGTGACATATAGAGCCGTGCAAAGGCGTTTTCACAGTGAAATGGTTTCACACTTTGTCACATCATGACCAATAACCTCCCTGGATCTTCTTGGGATTTCATTTGGCAGATGGACAAAAGTGCTGAATAGTAACACTACAAAGTGAGGTTTACAGGCATTTGAAATCAGTCACTGTTATTCTCATAAGCATGATGAACACAACACGTCACCCCCAACACCATTCCCACACACTGAAACACGGTAGTGGCGGAATCATGCTGCAGGGATGCTGGGATGATGAGACAGGCTAGTTGGCAGGAGCAGGATGGACGACGGATGGAGAAGGTACCACAGTTTGAAAACCATGGGTTTCCATCAAAGCAAAAAGTTGCCTGGTCGAAGCCCAGAAAGAAATACAATTGAGAAGCCCCATTAACACTACCCTTTTTTAACCGATCCATGCCAAGCTTGGATCAGTTAACCGTGCCGAGCTTGGTTCTTACAACCATTTACACATCACGCTAGCACGGTTCCTCGCCTCCTAGTGACGATCTACGGTACTACTGCTCTCTAGGATTGAAGGAGAGAATCGAGCAAATAAAAATGGCGCCGCCCGTAACGCTCGGGAAGTTATGTTTGGTTATAATTGTGATAGTTTGTTGTTTGCGGAGAGTCAGGCGAAGAAGGCAACCTTTGGTAAATTTACTTGACAGAGTCAGCTTTTGGGAAGTGGATAAGACAAACGAACGTCTAATCAGGGCTTACAGACGCAGGAAACAACGACAGACGTTGAGGTCAATCTCACTGCTGAACAGAATCATCACTGGAAATCACGTGGCACGATAAGGAAGCTAGTATTTTTATGAATGTCTGAAACCGCAAAATTAGTCAGCTGACAGTGAGGAGATGACGCGGACTGCTCATGCGCTCTTTGTTATCAGAGAACCAAGCCAGTGAAAAACCGGGCCGAGCCCACCCATTGAACTAGTCTAGATTTAGCACGGTCCGGTTGTGTCTGGCACGGTTCAGTTCAGTTTGTGTCCCATTTACTCTCGAGAGTTATCTCATTTAGCGAGCTCGGACCGTTCTCGGCACGGTTAAAAAAAGGGGTAGTGTAAACTGGGTAAGAATCTGTTGCAAGATTTCACAGCTGCTCTCTGTCTTTTCTGCATCGGCTTGGTCTATTTTGGGAAGAAATGTCAACTTCTACATATATGTAAAGCTGTTGGAGACATGCCCTAAAATACTTGCAGCTTTAACCGAAGCAAAAAGTGGTCCTGCAAAGTGTGGGCTTGTATCATCATTCTCCCACTTTAAGATGAATTATGTGCTACTTTGACCTTATCTGTCACATGAAATAAGACTGACGTCTGTGGGATCTGTACCTGGTGGAGGCAGCAGGGGTTGCAGTGGGGGCTTCAGTGAGGGTTTCTCCATCTTCTTGGCATAGAAAGCGCCATACCACACTCTCAGCTCGGCTCCAGGGAGCACATCCTGGTGAACACATGGCCGAAGCTTAGGTCGGAGGAGCACCACAGTGTTCTGATAGCAAGCATTGCCAGCTGCAAGAATGGGTGACAGCTTGAGTTGTGTACCTGAGAGGTGTTGAAGTAAATGTCATCGTCCTGCTGGTACGCCGTCAGGTTCTGGTGTTTGTGATCGGTGGCAGGTCGCACCAGCATCATCCAGTTGCAGTCATCCTCACTGCTGCAGTCGAAACACACCACAGCACCATCCCTCTGAAAGATCTGCCCAGCACAGGATGGAGTATAAATGCAAGAACAAGGTTAGGGGGTAAACAAACATACCACTCCTCCCAATGCCAAGCAGAGCATGCATTGGGGTCTAAGTCATATGGGTCCATGTGGCAGCACCTTCAGGGGGAATACTCCTTCTTTCTCCAAAGTGGGCACCCTCTTTGCCTCAAAGGGTCCAAACCGGGTCCTTCTGACCAATCGACGCAGGACGAACACTCCCTCCTCTCCGTTACCCACATCTCTGATCTCCAGGCTGCTAGGTAGAGACGACCTGATGCGGGACAGAGAGCAGGAGTTGTTTTTTTTTTTTTTTGTCAAAAGGTGAGCTAGATCTAAACAAGATCAAGGGGATCCACATTAACAACACCGGGATAGGTAAGAGTAAAACAGGACAGCAGGGGTATTGGGCCTGTGTTTGTATTTATTTAGCTGTTTTGCATTGGTTGAGCTGAGTTTCCAACTTCAGAGTAGAGCTTTTAGTCAACATTAAAAACTGGGTTAATATTGATAGGGCTTTATTTTTAAGAAGCAGGCAAAGCAAAATGCTCAATCAAACATAGCCACATAGTCAACCCTTTGTTGTTTACTTGAAGAGACTAATCCCATGACATATCGGAAAGCGATACAGCTCTAATTTCCAGGAATCTGGCCGGAGTTATTAGTTCTCCAATATGCTGACAACCCAGGGTCCAGACCAGGAAGCAGAGCCATGGTTTAACACACCTCTCAATTTCTGTACTGTTACTCACCCATTACCCCATTGAGAACTACGGGAAGAGGAGGAGGAGTAGCAACCATCTTTCAGTCTGATTTATTAATTAGTCCCAGGCCAATTAATAACTACAGTTCTTTTGAACATTTAACCCTCAGTTTCCCTCATCCAAATTGCAAGGCAATAAAACCTCTTCTGTTTGTAGTTTTGTAGTCTCCACCAGGCCCTTACCATCTCTTTTACCAACCTAGATCAGTTGTCAGACTTCTTATCAGATTTAGTTTTAAACACTGAACGTGATAACCTTAATGTAACCTTTAAAACTATCCTAGATTCAATTGCTTTTGCTCAAAATGTGCATAAACCGATGCACTCTTGCCTACATACTTTAGACCTTGTGCTGACATATGGCATTGATTGTGAAGAATTAACAGTATTTCCTCACAATCCTATCCTATCTGACCATTTTAATAACCTTTGGAGTTCAATTTAACTGAGTTCTCCACCCCCAAAAGAAGCTTTCATTATAGTAGATCTTTAACGGATAATGCTGTATCAAAAAGAGTCTGTCCCCCTTTTAATTTCCTCAAAACACAGAAATGCCCAGCAGATGGCAGCAATGTTGTTTCTTCCCATTCACAAATAGACACTTTTGTTGACGGTATTGCTTCCTCATTGTGTTCTGCATTAGACAATGTAGCTGCCTTGAAAAGAAGGTAATTATTCACAGGAAGCTGGCTCCTTGGTTTAATTCAGGGCTGCGTTCTTTGAAGCACAACCATAGGACATTGGAGAGAAATGGCGCTCTACACATCTAGAGGAATCCTACCTTATCTGGAAAGACAGTCTACTGTTGTAAAAAAAGACCCTTTGCAGAGTTAGAACAGCATATGTTTCATCAATAATAGAGGAGAATAAAAATAATCCTAGATTTCTCTTTAGTACAGTTGCCAAACTTACCCAGAGCCACAGCTCTGTTGATCGATCGTTTTCTTTAGCTCTTAGCTGTAATGACTGCGGGATTCTTCATAGATAAAATTGATTCCATTAAAAATAAAATCATTGGCATCCTCCCAATGATTACCTCATCCTCAGGAAGTGAGGCAGTGTTGGAGGCATCTTTAAAACCTGTGCAGTGTCTGAACTGTTTAGAAGCAGTAGAGCTTTCTGAGCTATCTAAAATTTTAGCTTCATCTAAACCTTCTACCTGTATGTTAGACCCAATCCCAACCAAGTTATTTAAGGAAGTATTTCCTTTGATTAATGCCCCCATTTTAAACATGATTAATCTATCCATAGTAAATGGATATGTACCATAGGCTTTTAAATTAGCTGTTATTAAACCTTTACTTAAGAAAACCTCTCTTGATCAAGATGAGTTAATAAATTACAGACCTATATCTAATCTTCTTTTCTTATCTAAAATTCTTGAGTAAGTAGTTGCTAATCAAGTATGTGAACATTTACAAAGTAATGACCAACTTGAGGAGTTTTAGTCAGGCTTCAGAGCTCATCATAGCACTGAAACAGCTCTGCTGAAGGTCACTAATGACATTCTCATGGCCTCAGATAATGGACTTGTGTCTGTACTTGTCCTGTTAGATCTCAGTGCTGCATTTGATACAGGTAATCACATTATTCTCCTACAAAGACTTGAACATACTGTAAAGATTAAGGGGAAAGCATTAGGCTTGTTTAAATTGTATGTGTCTGACAGATTCCAGTTTGTTGATGCTAATAATAAATCTTCTTCAAACTCTAGGGTCACTTGTGGAGTATGGTTGCACAATTAATCACATTTTCAATATAATCGCAATTTAAAAAAAAAAAACAATTTTCAAATCGCAAAGGTTTGCAATTTTTGGCTATGTAACAATTAGTGAATCAGACGCGTCCTTTAGTGTCAGTAATGTGTTTAAAGTGGGGTTGCCTCCACATGGAAGGGTAGAGAGCTGCAGCAGTGAGATAATCTAATTTTATTACTTGTTTTAGAGTTTGTATAATCAAACTGTTTTATCAGAAACTTTCAGGAATCTCACCAGAGCATTAAGTTCTGGTCAATCAGTTTAATACATAGACTGGTTTGTTGGTTGCACTTTATGTTCAACAAGGATTGATGTCCAACTCAATTAAAAGCTGTTCTCTTGAATAATATTCTGATTAATAAAAACATTAAAAGTTCTTGTTTTAAATAGTCCTTGTTTACAAACATCTTTATCTAGAGGCCATTTTTGTAGCTTGTGGTTAATGCAGAGAAAAGTCTAAATCAAATCATAGTTTTGGTTGAAATATATCGTAGGCAGAACGCAATCCTTTCTGCTCCGAGTTGAGACGCAGCGGCTCTTTTAGCACCTGATCTGTACAGCGATGAAACAGACTGATTTGTTGTTTGTATATGTTTAAAAAGACATTATAATTTAAACTTAAAAATAATCGCATTAAATCACAATATTAAGATATGAAACCGCAATTAGATTATTTTTCCAAAATCGTTCAGCCCTATTGTGGAGTACCACAGGGTTCAGTCCTTGGGCCAATTCACTTTACTGGTAAAATTATCCGAAAGCATGGGATTAATTTCCACTGTTATGCTGATGACACTCAGCTATATTTATGCATACATCCTGATAACTCCAATCAATTACTTCGACTACAGGTTGAAGTAATTGATTAGATTGATTGGTTTTGATGTCTTGATGACATCAAAACTGGATGACATTAAATTTGTCGCTTTTTCAGGAGGAGTGAATGCTCCTTGTCAAGACTTGATGCAATCTGCTGGGTTTCCTTAGATAAGAAACTTTTTGACCAGTTTGTATGATTTGATTGAATTTGACTTTGTAAAGTGCCTTGAGATTACATGTATTGTGAATTGGCACTATATAGGTAAAATTGAATTAATAATAATAATAATAATAATAATAATAATAATAATAATAATAATAATAATAATAATAATAATAATTGAACTTTATTGATCTCACAATGGAGAAATTCACTTCTGCATCTTAACCCATCCCCTTGGGGAGCAGTGGGCTGTCACTGTGCGGCGCAATCAGGGGTTAAGGGTCTTGCTCAGGGACCCAGAGTACCGTGACTGTGGATCGAACCGGGTACTTGCATCCTTCTCTGAGTGCAAGCGCACTGCTCTAACCACTTGGCCATGACCCTCCTAATTGATATCCTGAGTAAATCCAAAACCCAGTTTTTCAAGTCATGATTTCAGTTTTAAGGGAAAAATATGATTCCTAGCTTTGCTAAATAATGAATTAATAGTGATTAACCTCCTGTGATAAACTGCCGACCTGTCCAAGGTGTACCCGCTCTCCCGCCCAGTTGGAAATAGGCACCAGCACTCCTCGCAACCCCGCAAGGGATAGGCGTGTTAGAAAATGGATGGATGGATATGTATTAACCACATTTTGGGGTTCCATTTAATGAGCTGCTCCCAGGCCTGATTACAGCCTGACCTTTAGAGTCAAGAAATCATTTAAATGGCACCTGTCTGACAGCAGAAAGCAGGCTTGAAAAGCAACCCAGCACAGCCCGAGCTGAAAAGATTCAAGAGCACATGAGAAACAAAGTCATTGAAATATTTTATTCTGGAACGGGTTACAAGAACATTTCAAAGGCTGTTGGCTTTCAATGAAACACAGTAAGAATGATTATTATCCAAGAGAAAGAAAATGAAGAAAACAAGAGCAGCTCGCCTACAAGAATTCCTCCAAAAGCGAGTAAATAACTTATCCAGGAGGTCCCAAAGGCCTCACTTGCCTCGTTAGAGCCCAGAGTTCATGACTCCACAGTAAGAGGCTGGGCTACAAATGAAATCCATGGGAGTTCCAAGGTAAAAACCACTAGTTACCCAAATATACCATCATCTTGATGATCCGCAATATTCAACTGAACTACAAGATGCTCTGTGATGGACTGGCAATATGTCCAGGGTGCATGCCGCCTCTCGCCCAATGATTGCTGGAAATAAGCAGTAGGGAGGGAGTGATTTATGGAAGAACAAAGTGGCACTATTTTCGGGTGTAAAATTATTACAGCATTTCAAAACAGAAGCGGATGAGAATGTCTGGCTTTCAGGGTGTTATGATGACAAAATGAAGGTTCTGGAGTGGTCGAGTCAAACTGTGGACTTGAATCCGACTGAGATGCAGCTTGATCTTAAACAGTTTGTTCATGCATGAAATCCCTCCCATGTGGCTGAATGGAGCTATTCTACAAAAAGGAGTGGGTCTAAATTCCTCCACAGTGGTGCAAGACACTCGTCGCCCGTTCTTTCCAAAAACTTGCAGACAGTTGTTGCTGTTAGGTAACCCAACTAGTTATTAGGCTATTACTTTTTCCCAAAGGGACGGATTTTTAGCATCCCTCAATGAACGAAATCATTTGAAAACAACTTAATGTATTTACTCAGGGTAGCTTTCTTTGATGATCTGAAACCTTAAACACTTAACACACTTTTTATTTTTTTCTGAGCTTGAGTGAGATTGTGAGAAACAGAGGGAAGGCTTGGAAGGTGCTGTCTGCTGCCAACTCACCGAGCTCGGCTGAGGACGAAGGAGTCCTGGACGGTGACCAGAGGTCCCAGCTCAGGACACTCAGAGTCATGGTACTGGCCACAGTCCTCGCACCCTGTGGAAGGGATCACATCTGTCACCACAGTCAGCTCCCACACTGTCAGAGGTAGATCACAGTGAGCCAGGGAGTCATACTCACAGATGAACTCATCTGGGGTCTGCTCAGCCATTATGCCAACCTGCACAGAGAGGAGATGACTTTTTACCAGGGAATAGGGCTGACTGAGGATTCTGGTCCATATTGTATTCTTATTTTTTTTTTTTTTTTTACAGAAGAACTACTTGTAGGAGTGAGTGTTAAAAGATCTGAACATCGCAGCATGCTTAAGATTGTTCAGCTGAACCTGAACACACCAGCCCTCCTCATAAAGAAGTGCGTTTGACAGCACTGACTGGATCTTGTGGTCTCTTCGTGCCTCAGAGCCCATGTTTTCTCCCTGCGGAACCCGCCTAAGAGTTGGGATCCAGGATCTGAGTGATTCCTAAACTCTCGCCGGGTTTTAACTCCGATCTGAGCCGCTTCTCGTCTCTACAATGTAACAAAGAACAGTCGGCATGGCGGCTGGATCGGAGACGCCAACCTCCAAACCGGAGTCGGTGCTCTTCGGCGCCGGGCTGTGAGCGGTACCGGCGGCGCAGAGAAGCACCGAGCGACCCGGACAGACCGGCTGCACCTTCACTAGCAGACTGCGTCGCCATTTTGCGGGGAACCGGGGGAAACGAGCGAGGAAACACGTTACCTTCTCTGCTAAACAGCCTTCATTTGCCGAGTCCTGACTCCGGGTTCCAATCCGCTCCAGAAACGGCGCAGGACCGGAAGCGAGCAGCGCCCGTTGCATTCTGGGAGCTGTAGGCTCGACAGCTTCTTCTTTTTTTTAATCAATCAAACCATAGACATATGGGCTTTAGAATGTCTATGAATCAAACCACCTAAATAATACAGTAAGAATCTAATAAAAAAAAAAAAAACACGAGAAATGATGGGAAATACCACCAACTCTGCCATGCATCAAGCTGGAGGACATATTTTATTTTGGAACATGTATTTTAAGCCTTTTTACTGGAATGGTAGAACATTCATAATCTGTGTATCATTCGGTATTCATGATGCCTTTTAAATCTTTGCCCCATGACATTCACCATGTAATGTCATTAGGAAGTTGATATACAACACCTTGCAGATGTTTTCATACTGCTCAAACTTTTCCACATTTTGTCTATTTAGAACCACAAACATCCAAAACATGTTTGGCATCTTGGAGGCCGCAAAGGTTGCCGGTTCAATGCTCAGTCTGTCACTCTGGGTCCCTGAGCAAGACACTTGACCACAGATTGCACCACTGAGTGTTGGCAGCACACTGTGTTAGACAGACAGATTACCCCTCTGATTTGCGGGACTATAAAGGTGTATATATATTGCCAGTTATAGCCCAAAACAATCTAATACATAATTGTGAAGTGAAAGAAAAAAACTGGTAGGACTGTATTCAGCTCTTTTTACTATCAACCCCCTAAGTAGAAGAACATCTTTTCAGAAGCCATAATAAATAAAAGTCTACTTGTGTGATTTAAAATATCAAGGGTAAAGAGCTTTGTTAGATAACCTTAGAGAACAAAAAGCATCATGAAGACCGAGGAGACAGCAGGCAGATCAGGGAGAAAGCTGTGGAGAAGTTTAGAGCAAATCAACATCCCTGCTTTAAACAAGTTGATAAGCTCTGTTTAACCCATTATATGAAAAGTGTAGGCCCAACAAAACCTGGCAAGATACTTCTATCCACCTTGATTGACAAGCGGGGCAAGGATAGTGTTAACCAGGGGACCAGCTAAAATGCCCATGGTAACTCTGGAGGAGCTGCAGAAATCCAGGGACAATCTGTCAACAGGACTATTGTTGGTGGTTCACTCCACAGAGCTGACCTTAACGGAGGAGTGGCAGGAATCGAAGGGGACACAGCAAACATGGAAGCAGGTGCTCTGGTCTGATGAGACCAAAATCCTTTTTTTGCCTATATGCAAAGCTCTATGTGTGGAGAAAAAACTAAAATTGCACAATACCCTGAGAGCACCAAATGCACTGGAAAGCCTGGTGGTGGCAGCATCACGCTGTGTAGAGGCATTTCTTCAGCAGACACAGGAACAGTGCTTGATGAGAAGATGGATGGAGCTAAATTCAGGGAAATCTTAAAACGAGACAACTTTGTCTAACAACACCTGTTAGAGGCTGCTAAAGACTTGAGACCAGGGTGAAGGTTTTCCTTCTAGCCCCAAAATGATCCAAAACACAGCCAGAGCTACAAGGCAATAGTTTAGAATATATTATATTCAAGTGTCGGCATGGCCCAGTCAAAGTCCAGCCCTACATCTGTGGAAAGCTTTAAAGATTGTTTTTCAAAGAGACTCTATATAAAATGAACCTCCTGGCTGTGAAAAGCTGCTAGAGACATTACCCAAAAGGACTTGTGGATATAATTGCTGGTTTAACAAAGTACTGACCCTGTAAGTATTGAGCTGAAAACAAATGCACACCCCATTCTTCAGATTTGTACTGAAAAATGTTTAGACATATTTTTCCTTTCACTTCACAATAATGCACATAAATTTACTGACCACATAACACCCAATAAAATCCCGTTTGACGTTTTTGGTGTCAACATCACAACATAAGAAGTTCAAGGAGGATGAATACTTTTGCAAGAGACTGAAGGCTTTCTTTGAGAAACTATCTCTCTCTCTCTCTCTCTCTCTCTCTCTCTCTCTCTCTCTCTCTCTCTCTCTCTCTCTCTCTCTCTCTCTCTCTCTCTCTCTCTCTCTCTCTCTCTCTCTCTCTCTCTCTCTCTCTCTCTCTCTCTCTCTCTATATATATATATATATATATATATATATATATTTACACACTTATATACTACAAATCAAAAGTTTGGACTCACCTTCACATTCGATGGTTTGAATTTTCATTACTACCTTTGAGAATTCCATCAAGACAGTTGGAAAACCATTTCAGGTAACTAACCACATGAAGCTCATCGGGAGAAGGCCAAGGGTGACCAAAGCAGTAATCAAAACAAAATACACAAGATGGTTTTGTTTGAGTTGTGAGTTTCAAACCAGCAACCTTTGGGGCCTCTCCAAGATGCAAATGCCTGGCTCTCTAACCACCAAGCCACCACTCTCACAAAAACCAACCAATAGATGCTTCAGATGGAAAGGTTGGTAAAGTTGAAGTAGGTTTAACCTTAAACTGCTGATTATTCCACTAAGACGGTTTCAAAGAGCACCTAAAAGCAACATTCAGTGAGTGTCAGCACAGTGTCATGTAGTCACTCAGTATTTATTGCTGGAAATTAAATAACTCCATAGGATTTTAGTTACAATCCCTGCAGGGAAATGGCTGGCATTCTGCAGCAGCACTTCAGTCAGTCAGTTTATGTGCACAGAGCAGACACCATAAAAAAAGAAACCAGGTTAAGCATAATGATAAACACATTTAGCCCTAAAGCTTAGTGAACCAACAGTAGGGTTCTTGAGGGCTGGAGGACATTTGAGAAAATCCATTTTCTCTAAATTTGAAGGCGCTTCTCTGGGGCTCCACGTCCTGAGTCGGGATTGCTTTTTAAACAAATAAACAAAAAAAAAAAAAAAAAAACAGATGGTGGATGACTTCTAATGCTGCCGCGTGCATACAAAGATACAGGGAAGCCCACAACTTCTGCAGATGAGCACATTGTCATGAAAGTTTGTAGTTGTCCAATTTTGTAAACACCCAGGACGCTGACATCTGCATAGGCTTCTGGTGCAGATGATACAGCAACACACTACAGTCCTTTAGTCTTGACCGATGAGGAAGTTGAGGAACGAGCTGCTGAAGACGTTTTAAGAGGAACTATAAGGCGACGTGTTCGCTCTGTTGCTGCAGCTGAGCAGGACACATCATGGATAAACAGTAGATAAAAGGACGCACGGTAACAAGCTGCTCACCAAAGAAAAATACAATCATTAGCTGGATTTAAACGAAGCAGCCAGTCTATTTGGTTTGCTCCCGAAAAGTGTGCATACGGTCTTTTGTTCAGGAACCAACAAGCGACTAAAAGGACGAAGCAGAGTTGATTCCAGTGCGGGTGAACGGAGAACTGAAGGGAATAAGGAATAAGGTTCACTACTGGGTCAGGTTTGGCCGGCGTGTGTAGCATCAGTCCTCGAATAAAGGTTTATTCACTTCCCTTTGGACAGGATAACATCCCTGCAGACAGCAGTAGTGCACAAGAGGAATCTTTTAGGAAGACTAAACATAGTTTATTACAGAGAGTTAAAAACATGCTGCTCTTTTTTCCTTTATAGAGAGGCTGAGCTGCTATGAATGCCAGTGGTACATGATAGCATGCCCTCTCTACAACCAATCACTCATCTGAAACAATTTATGGAACGCTTTCAGTGTATTCACGTCTCACTCGACTGCTACACTGGATTTATCATCATCATCATCATCAGCTTAAGGTAAGCTGAAATTCAAGGTAAAAATTGATTTTTGCATTCACTGCAAATGTATATTAATAAAGTACTGGGAATAAATTCAATGATTTCCACCCAATCATCTTATAAGATTAGTGTTAAAGTAGTAGTTCGATGATGATGATCTCCCTTTGTGAATTGTTTTAGTAGGAGGAAGACATTACTAGCTCCTGTCATCGCACAACGAATACAAGCTACTCGACTTGTGCAAATCATACAAACAGCACTCTGCTCTCGGTCTTTGGTCCGGCTGATCCACGGTGGGAAACGAAAGCTTTGCAGCAGGGAGAGTCTTCTGTTCGGCCTCGGTGTCAGCGGGTACAGGAAGATCATCAGGCCCGTCAGTCCGTAACAGGGCCGTAAAAGATTCCCCAGTGGCATAAAATCGATTAAAAGAAAACATGCTAAGTGACATCAGCCGACTAGCCATCAACCCAGGACACAACTCTTGTCCACATGTAAACACATGCAGTTTGTAAAATGTCAGCTTCTTACAGGAAGTTCTGCTGAACGTGAGAACAAGAGGAGGCCTCTTTGCTTCCTGTTCACAGTGCAGGGGCTCCGCTCTGCCGGCCAGGCGTTACAGGAAGCAGCTTAGCCTTAATGTTCGCCTGTGCATCCTTAACATGGAGGTGATGGCGGTAGTTGTGAGAGAGGCTGAGGTCGAACGGCGGTGACGGTGGGTGTCGGGGGGGGGGTCACACATGAGGATCCCCCGAAGGAGCAGAGCCATTGGCTTTGCTCTTGTTTTTGTTACTCTTACTCCTGCGGACCAGCATGCGGCTAAGCGTGGCGGTCCTGCTGGCCCGCTCCACTGCAGCCGGAGACTCCAGGTAAACCAGGTCATTGTGCGACTGGCTCATCCCCGGCTCTTTGCGCTGGTGACGACGCCGGAAGAAGAGCTTGGCGCTCTTGTGCAGGAAGCTCCCTGCAGGGAAAAAGGGGGAAAGGAAACAACTTAGCACGGCCTGAGGTAAGAACCTGTTCAAAATAATAACACCTGGAATCTGAAGGAGCAAATCAAAGAAACCAAACGGGAGCTATGGTGGTACAGGATACGTGTTAGTTGGAGGTTTTAATGAAATCTAGAATGGATGATTTGGAGAAAATGATTCTAGATATTAGTCTAAAGTGGTTGAATAATCACCAGCTAATACACACAAGCTGTACCATCAAACAGCACAAGTCTACAAGCATGTTTCCTTCCTTTCTGCCTGCAAGTGCTCTGGATCCCCGCTGCGTGTGGATGCGTTAACATTTTACAGCAGACTCATAAGTCAATGAACAACAGACAGAACAATATGAACAGGCTGAATATTATACTGTAAAGCCAGTGAGCCTCATTATCAAAGACTGGTGTGGATTTTGGCGCAGAAATGACTGTTGGAGCAAATCCACGCCTGATTCATGAAACTGGGAGTAGACTGGCCAATCAGAGGGGCCATAATAAATCTGGTGGCTGGAAACAATCTTCCTTTAAAAATCCTGTTTATCCTGTTTCTTCATAGCTACATCCCACACACAGTTTGTGACAGGCATGAATGAAAATAGAAATTATGGGAGTTCCTCCTGACAGCCACGTTAGGGGTGGATGAGCTCCTGCCTCCATGTGACACGCCTCCAATCCCTTCTCTTCATCGTACATCACAGCATTAAATCAAACTTCTCCTGTTCTCCACAATGTTGTGCAGAACCTCCCGGGTCAAAGCGACAGTCTACACCAGTCTACACTTCCTGGGCTTGTGAAGCAGAGTTCCTGCAGGAGATCCAGGGCAGGCCGTGGGCTCCTTAACCGCTCCCCAATTATGGCTCCGCTGTGGCCCACCTTTAAATCCACGCTTCCCCGATCTCCTGCTGAAATGTCTTGTTGTCCAAAAACTCCTCTAAATACAGTTTGGGATTCCGGCATAACCCTATAATGAGATGCCTGAAAGGACTTAATCCACCTAATGTCCACTGATCTCTCCATCAAATCCGTTTGATCCAGAAAAACCTTGCTTCTTGGAGCATGTGAACATCCAGAGATGCTAATCAAGATTTTTTTTATTTGGTGGAAATTGAATACTGTCACAGAGTCCAGAATAATGCAATAACATTACTGATCTCAGTCTCAGCTTTCCCACAATTCTTTGCCCTGTTACTGCAAATCGTCTCTGAAATCTTCAAACTAAATTCTGAACCATAAACATCAAAGCTGATCACATGAAACCTACTAAGAACAATTTTTCATTATTGTGAACTAATAATTCACAGACACACACCGACTGCCTCTGCTGCACAGCAGGTCTACACTGATCTGAGACCAGACGGTGGATTTAAGAGCATCTTGTGCTCACATGTGAATAGATGCAAAACGACGCACTTGGTTTAGCCATGCTCTCATTTGATGAATGAGGACCATTGTCTTTTACTTCTGTAGGAGTCAGCTCTGTCCCGTGTGATTAGGCAAAAAATAGGAACTATACTAGTCAGCCCCATCATATTCCTAAATTCTAATGATACTAGCAAGACTACACACACTAGGTGATACGGTGATACTACAAGCTCATGAAGTAACTTACTCATCAGGACAAAAAGTCTGCTTAGCACTGCTCTCCTCTAAGATGGCAGTGGAGAAAGTTCAAAAAGGTTCACATAACAGGAGGAAAGGGGAGAAAGGAACAAAGAAAACAGTCTGCATCACTCTGCATGAAAACAAGCAAAAGGATCAACCTGAGCACAAACAGCACTGAAGGTCTTATTAGCGGTCATCCACCTGCTCAGGGCAGCTAAACACTGGCTAGGCAGGTGGAAAGTCTCTTCTGGTGTCCAACCGTGTACGTGAGACATAAAGGGATGTTTTTACTCAACTGGCAGAACACAGTTTGTGCTGAGTTTGCAGAAGCAGCCACAGAACGGCTTTGTCATCTGACGGCCTGACGAACAGTCTGTTGTTTTCACACCATGATATTTACATTTCTGACATATTACAGCTTTCTGAATAAAGACAAACAGGCCGCTCTAGGGTTTAAAATGTTCTCTAGGAGGAAAGTCAGCGTGCCTGGCATAAATGGAACTATCAGCTGGTAATCATTTTGCTTTTTAATAACCTATCAGGCAAACCCAGTTTTACTACGGAGCTGTGTAACACAGCCTGCGCCTCCTGGTCCTAATCCAAATAATGAACAACTGGTCATAAGACGCAGGCTGCTAAAGGCTCCTCCACAGAAACAACAAATAAAATGATTTGACAATCTGACAAATTATGCTTAAACGTTAGCTTGGATACCACTGTTACTTATTTTGAGAGTCTTTTGTGGAAAAAAAAAGTTTCTTTGTGATGAGGTGCATTTGGAAGTGTGTAAAACCAAAAAACATATTCTAAAAATTAGTCTTATTTAAAGACAAAAGGAGACATGTAGTAAATTATTTTAGTTGGGTTTATCTTTACAGCTACTGTGGTCACTTAGCCTGAGGAGACAGTTCTGTAACCAGGTCCCGTTTTGAGAAAATCATTATTTTTTATTTACATATTTATATCTATGAACTGGCTACACAATGAATGAAGGTGCTTCTCTAGTAAAATTGAAAGGGAGGATTTCATAATGAGATTGTCTCATTTATGTTAAAATTAACTTTGTAATTCCTGTGGTTAGTAACATCAGCTAGTTGCCTAGGACTAAGCGGCTGAACAGGTTTAATGATGACCTCTGCATGACCTCTTCGCTCTCATCAAACAATAAAACATTTCTATAACCATCCTAAGCGTGGTTTGTAAATGCCCTGTGGGATTCTCACCTCTGCTTTTCTTACAGCTCGCCTCAGAAACACACATGGACAGCGATGTGTTGTCTAGTGCTTCTTCAGTTTGATTCTCCCAGTCTTGTGGAGGCCGACCGACGCCGCTGGGACCTTGGTGGGGCTCAGAGCCCTCAGGAGGACTGCTGGTACCTGATGCCACTGCTGTGGTCACGTCCTGGCTGGAGCTGCTCTCTGACATGGAGGCATCCATCTGTGCCGCATAGCCCGCCATCAGAGCAAGTTCATCATCCTGAGACAAGGGCGTCTGAAGGAGGAGGCAGATTGTCATTTTTAAAACTGGATTTAAGCAACCGCTCAGCCTTTTGTGGCTTCGGTCAGTAGCAAAAGCCAAACACTGATCACACTTTGACTTCCAGGAGATTTGTACCTTTTTTCCAACCATACAACAACAAAACCCCAAATGGACAGCTTCAACGGATTAAATACAAAAGGGTGAAAAGGAGAAGTGGGCTCCCACAGCTCATCCTTACTTTGGCGATGCCTGAGATGATGATGGTGCTCTTCTTAACCGGCGATTTGAGCTTCTGCTTGGCAGACTGGTGGAGCTGTCTGATTGCAGCTTCAGCCACGGGGTCTGTTCCATTGAGCATGAGCAGCTCCGTGTCAGAGGAGGATAAGGCCTTACTCACTGTGCCCCCCAGTAAGGAGACCTGCTCTGAAACTCTGCGTTCAGCTAGCTTGGCCTTGCTGTCAACCGTCTTCAGGGCAGGATCTGAGGAGACAGAAGTTATTGTGTTGTACAACTGCAAATAATATAATACCAACATATACAATGATCAGGGGTGGTCTACTGACATTGATGCAGATGTACAGATTTAACCCAGCATCAATGCACATCAAACTTAAGAAACAAAGTCCAGACTAAATAAAGTCCAGACTGAATAAAAAAGTCAGTAGAAAACTGCAACACAGGGAAATGCTGGAGATTAAAACAAGTCAGTGTGATTTCTATTTGCTGGGAACTCTGGTTACTGAAGAGGTTCTTAAAGAATGGCTGATGTGGACGGATGTACAGACAGCTGCACTGAGACAGCACTGAGTGCTATAGGAGGATAGATTTATGGAAGCATGGATTAATGGACGAATAGATGAAGGTGGAAGGAATCACTGAGGAATAGTTACATGGATGCATGCATGGACTATTGGGTTAGAATAGATGGATGAAACATTTCTTCCTTGTAAACTTTCCTCTTACTTGCTGCTAAATCACCAGAATGCCCCCACCCTGGGACAATAAATTACATTTCTATTGTATTCTATGAAGGTAAGCAACAGAAGACGGACATCTTTTCCAGCTATTAAATTCATATAAAACTGTCTGATAAAGCTAACAATGCTAAACAATGTATGATGTAAAAATTGTGATGTAAACTAAAATACATTTAATCATACGGATAGGTTAAGCACGTGAATAAGAAGAATATTGTATCCTTTATCTGGCACCAGTAATGTTATTTTCCATGTAACCACATATAATAGGGTGGGTTTATAAGCCTGGAGGTTGGGTGGGGGGTGGGATCTGGAGGAGGGGAGGGGGTCTGCAGTATGGCCCCCACGTTGAAGACCTCTGGTTTGTGTGGATAGACTGTGGTGATGGATGGATGGCGGTTAAGGTTCGATAATCCTGCTGTACTCTAACCAACGCTTATTACTCTCTCTTTTTAAAATGTTATTTTTTAATGACAATGGGAAATATTTCTTCTCTTTGACTTTTTGGACAACAATAAATAATTAGCACTTTGACTTCCAGGGTTTTACCAGTGTTGTTGAGAGGGAGCTGTCGCCCTGGCTTGCTCTTCACAGCGGTGATGGTGGTGACCACGGTGCCACAAGGCATGACAGTACGGTCCATCTCCACCCTCTTACTGGCAGCTGGAGTCGGAGGTTGCCAGGACCTCACCTCACTGGGCTCTAGATAGGTAAACTAGGAGATAAAACAGTCAGCTTATTGTATTCACTACAGAGACAACACACATTGATGCAGGTTTGGTGGCCTTACCTCAGTAGTAAGTGATCCAGTCACTGCGTCTTTGGTCTTAAGTGCAAATGTTTGCTGTCCTTTGGGCTGCTTCCTCACAAGATCGAGAGGCACATACACCTGACCTAGCACAGCATCTGAACATGCAGGAGAACCATATTGTAGTGCCTACTCCACAACAATGCCTGTAGCGTTACGGTCAGACGACGTATCAATGTGCAGAACGTAACACCAGGAGTTCCCTTACCCTCTGGAGGTCGGCCATCATTTAGCAACTGAACACAGAGCTCTTTGGACCGTCCGTTCAACTCACTGGTAAAAAAAGACAAACGTCAGTTTAGTTTGTGTCTTTACACATAAAAGTAAGCTCTCTAAGCAGTGATGGTGAGCAGCTGTTGTCAAACCCACAAGACAAACGGCTGGTCCCAGGTAGGATTGGTTGTGTTCTTCAAAACAGAGGTGCTGAACCTCTGCGGGGGATCGTCCAGCTGCAGAACGCACAGAGGATTCAGGCTGCCTGGAGACACACAAAGAAGCCGCTCGGCTCAGCCACTTTCAGACACACAGAGTGGAAAAGAGAGCCACTCTTCTCAGGGAGTTCATTTACAAATCTTGAGGCAAAGAGAAGTGCGAATATAAAACCAGGAACTAGATTAGAAGAGCCTCTGAGAAAGTACCTTTAATAGGAAGTATAAAATAAAGATAATCTAAAATATCTGGGAATTAAAATTATTTTAATCAAATCCTAAAAGGCCAGTCCAGCGTTAGATGTCGTGTCACGCTGCTAGAACAACACCGCCTCATCACTTCTGTGACGTTGAGCTCTCCACCATGAATCATTTAGCTCATAGTGCCAGCCGTCCTCCGTACACATGGGACTCCTACATCCTGCTCCGTCCTGCTACACTGGGTGGGGTGGTGCTGATGTGGCTGTTAAATGACCGTCACACAATGCAAACAACGTTTAGCAGGCCAGAGAACACCTCCTCCCTGCTCCGCTGCCCTCCTACCAGAGCAGAGTAAACTCTACCTGGGCTGATAAGAAAGTGGCCCTTCTTGGAAAAAGCTGGTTCAGGTTTGTGGGTCTGCATCCTGTTGAAAGATTTAATTTGCTTCCTTCCGCTTGATTCGGGAAACATTTCCTTCTTAAATGGATCAGAGCGCTGTGCAACACGGTGAGATTAACATCTTAATGGGCTATGAGTTCTTGGTATCACAAAGGTGAACCTATTTGAGCGCCGTCAACTCACCATGGCAACGTGAGCTGAAGTAAACCCGCTCTACAACATGCTTTGAGTTGCTCGCTCTAAACCATGACAATCACGCTGAAAAGGGTCAATTATTTTTAAGTTTTTCAGGTTTTATTTACTCAAAATATATTATTCCGTTTTCTCACGTCGTTTTGTTCACAAAATAGAGTTATTTTAAAAAGGGAGTCTAGAATTTTTACAATGAGGTCACAAAAAGTAGCCACCGACCATCTTGGAGAGGGAACAAGTGTTATAAACAGGTAGGCTGATGGGGTGGTTCTCCAACAATATGTGAAGTCTAGCTGTTGGACTAGACCCACACAAGAAGCTGCACTGCAGCTGGCCTTAATTCAGCGTCTGCCCTCACAGTTCAAAGCCTCCACTGAGATTTATTTGAAAATGTAAGAGCATGAGCAGAGACAACATTTCAACAGGCTTGAGCTTTGAAAACCAGCTGAGGTGTGTGATTTATCAGTAGCTTTAGACCTAGATGGAGCCTAAGCACTGGTCTGATGTCTAAAAAACAATAAACCACCATTCCTTGAAGAAATACGGCAGTAATGGTAACGAGGACTGACCTGAAATGATGTGTGGCGTTGTGCTCAATCATGTAAATCCTGCTGTTTCAGACATGCTACTTGATGACACCCAGACCTTATTTGTCTTGATAATTCCTATGTGAACTTTTATTGCTTCGTGATTAGAACTGCTAAACGATCAAATGTTTCATCTCATCTGTGTGTCACAGTTTAGGACAGATCAGAAACGTACTGTGATTTTACTTTGAAAGACATTTCCGAGGCATCTCTCCAGTGGTGTCTGTTTATCGCTCTGCTCTGCACGTCTGCCAGAGCGACAGACAGGAAGCTAACTGATGTGGTCATGTCACCGTCTGAACAGCAGGTGCAGATCTGCCTGAAATGATTATTCTATGAATGTCTTAGTGCGCTTACTATGGCAGAGAAGTAAACTAGTGTATTTATTGAGCCACAACACAAACCACTGTAGTTCCTCAGATCTGCAGCGGTTAAAGCTTGTGAAATCATGTTCACATCTGCATCACCTCCTGATTTACATACAGTAAAACTGGAGAAAGAAAGACCAAAACAAAGTAGTTTAGACTTTCAAATAAGAATGGTTGATGCTAATAAAGCAGATAGTAACAGGAAATTTTATAGAACCACACAAACCGGGTAGAGCTAGGCTGTGAAAGACTCTGAAGAGTTGGAAAGAAAATCTAAAATCTGTCCATCAAACTGGAGAAGAAGGTCCAGGTCAGAGCTGGCACTCCTCAGGACACGTGTCTGATGCTTATTACAACTACACCCTGACTCAACCAGCACAAAGGAAACAACTGATTATTACCATCAAAGGGACTACATATGTTGACACTGGTTGTTTTGCTTTTTTTATACAAAGTGTAATTATGTAATTATCCAAAATAGAAGGTTAACGTTTGAAAGGTTGTGATGAAAAGTCTTTCAGACTACTCATTTTACACAGTGGTGGCGCTAATTTTCTTCTCAACTTTCTGTAACTTGTCCACAGTACTGGTTTTCTGCCGGAGTTGTTCCACCTAAACTACGTTATGTTTACTCGTCACACCTGTAGCCTGAGCAGGAGTGCAGTCTGCTGTTTGTGTGAAGCATCTCTGGATGAATCCGGCTGATTCTGCTCTACTGAACATGCTTTATAGAGCACAACCATGCAGCTTTGTAGCGTTGCAGCCTACCTGCAGCATCTTCCTCCTGAGTGAGTGTGACCCGGGTGTTTTTCACAAGCAGCTTCCAGTCGTGGGCACGGGGGGGCTTTGGAGGCGACATTACTTTGCTATACGCTTCCTGTCGGAAGAAACAAGTAATGGAAAACTATTTACAGACAACAGTGACCCAAGCTGCCAGCAGAGTTCTCTGACAACCACATATAAAGGTCAGCAGAGGTCCTGCTGATTCACATTTGTACACTTCATATCAGAACTTCCACTGAAGCTGCTGCATCATTTGCCTTTATAACCGCAGAAGTAGTTTAATGACATTGGCAGACAGAACCCTGAGCTGGAAGATGTGAAATAGATGTAAAATACAGGAAGATGAAATGTATGTGATTAGAACAGCGTCCTAGGCTGTGTTTTAACCAGAAAGGCCTTCGTCAGAACCGCTGTGTGTTTAGCTGGTGCTCTCACCAGTGCCTGGTCATGCTGACTCCCAGACACGTCACTACAGAGCGTGATGACTGGTGCAGCATCAATCAGATGAACTTAGTGAAAAGAAGCAGATACATTCTGTCTTTCTTTTGCTGATGTATCCTCCGTTAGAAAGTGCTTCGCTCCATTAACCCCACACAAGCTTAGAAACAGCTTCTTCCCCAGAGCTGTTAGGACGATCGCCCCCTGATGGGAGACAGCAGTCCAGCGCTTTAACCCCCCCCCCCCACACTGTTACCAGCCTGTCATACGTCACAATCACCTTAATGTTACGGCCTACTGTACACTATCATCTCTGAATATCTAAATGCACATTTCTGTGAACGAAGCCTCAATAAGCATTCTACTACCTCATTGTCTTTATCTGTGAGTTTACTGAAGGCTAAAAAAAATGTAACCCTTGTTCATTGCCTGTTTGTCAGGTTTTTATTGCCTTCATTCTGTGTAATGTGAACCGGAGCGGCCAAAGAGAAAGTTTGCCATGGCGACAAATAAAATATTCTGATTCTGACATCCATTCCCTTTAAAGGCATTCAAACCACTAAAGCTTTTTCACATTTTTATCAAATTAAATCACAAACTTAAATTTCTTTTCTTTCTTTTAGGATTTTATACAACATGCCAACACACAATAGTGTCATTTGTGAAGTTGACAGGAAATAAAAGAATTTTCTAGAAATAAAAATCTGAAAAGTGCGGCCTGCGTTTGTATGAACCCCTCTGAATCTAATGTAGTGCAACAATTTGCCCTCAGAAGTCACCTAATTAGTAAAACAGAAGTGAAGTTTCAAGCAGGGCTAAGTGATAAACAATGGCTCATTTTTCTAAAAACCAAAACAACGTGGAACAGCTGCAAACCCACCAACTAAACTGACGGGTTGGACAAGAAGAGCGGCAACCAGAGGAGAACCAACCCAGCTCAGATTACAGAATCTGTCAGCAGGACACTTTAGTTGCTGACAAATTGGACTTTCATGAAAGAAAAGCAGTTAAATGTTGAGTTTGCCACGAGTCCTCAGGGGAACGCTGCAGACATGCGGTCGAAGGATCTCTGGTTAGGTGAGGCCAAGATCTATTTTCTATCCTCTATCCAAAGCCCCACGTGGAAAACTAACACTGCATTCAGCCTGAACACCGTCTCCACCGTGAAACCTGCTGCTGGCAGCATCATGCTGTGGGAATCAGGTCAGAGTTGGTGGGAAATTTAGTTCAATGGAGTCAGATGCAAGGTAAACCTAGAGGAAAAGATTTTATAGGCTTCAAGACACTTCAGACCTGCTGGACAGGACAACAATCCTCAGCCTACAGCTAACAGCTGCAATGGGACCGTTTTGATCCATCGGCCTGGGTGTGCAACGCTGGAAGAGACGTCGCTGGCTAAAGATTTAAAGAGGTATGAATACTTTTGCTACAAACTGATGAAGTAAACAATAAACTAAAAACATGTTTCATTAAACTAGGTCCTAGTCATTTTGTACTTTCCCCCAATGATTCGACCAATAGTTAACCTAAATTTGTGACACCATGAGTTCCTCAGAAATAAACTACCTAAAAACGATATGATCCCCATCATGTTTGGATGAGGCATTCAGATCCTAGCCTTTGTAGTTAAAGCACAGTGCAACACAAAAACCAAAGAGCAGCAAAGAGCACGTAGAATGAGAGATGAGTGCTGGTCTCACCTTGCGCTCTGAGGCCTGAGCAGACCTGCAGCTCAGCAGCACAGAGGGACGAGTCACACACACCAGCTGCCTCAGACGCTCCTTCACGGCGGCCGCACCGCCAGCGCTGCCGGCGCCCTGACGGAGGGATGGCGGTGAGACGTCACTAACATTCAGACCCCGTCTGCCTTCAGCTCAAACATAACATCCTCTTTTCTACCTCTCGTTGATTGTTAATACATGAGCAACTTACTGTCCTGTCTCTGAATAAAAATATGTCACAGTCAAACTCATCTTGCTGATCATCCATTGTGAAAAATAAACATTGTAACAAAGATTGCAGGACCATTTCTTTCATTAATCTGGGTAGTAGCGGCCAGTTCCCCCTCAGATTTACCTGTGTGAGGACGGGGGTGACGTGCAGCCCCTCAGCGTCCAGGCAGGACACCTCCCAGCTCACTTTGATCTCATCCTGGACTTCCTGCATACGTAGCTGAAGCTGAGGAGTAGACAGAAATCAAGGTTTATATCAGACACAAGTCTCACAGCTTCTTCTGATGCCAAAAAAGTGTTAAAACTGGCAGAATTTTTTATTTTTTTTCCACAAACTTTACAGCTTCGGTCTGTATTATGAAGATGCGCTGCTTCTAAGAAGCTACACAGAATGAGCGGATAACAGCTCAAACTGGCCAAGTTCATCCAAACCATCCTAATCAGAAAAACCAACGGGCAGAACGCATTCTTTAAAGGGAGCGCTGCTCATCTGTCTTTAAAAGGCCTTCACAGGCTGCTAGGAAAGCCGCGCCCAAATCAACCATTAATGGGATCATCTGCAGAAAAGACCTGCAGAAAAGGGTTGAGTGGCTGTGAGGAAAGCTGCCGGTCCAGCAAACGTCTGTAAGGCTCCCAAAGACGATTCAATGATGCATCCCGTGGGATTTTGAACCTCGTACAGGACTTGAAGGTGTCACACTGTGCTCGGCGGATAACTTCAAACTTTGATAGGAACTCCTGCCACACTGCAACGTGGAAAAGACGCCAGAGAGCACAATTTGCTGCTGCCTCAGAGGACGGTCAGGCAGACAGCAAGCCGCAGGACTTCCTGGCCAAACACTGACAAGAGGGAGAGGAGGGGGCGTGGTACAAGCCAGGGGCGTAGAGCATCAGCTCAGAAGGGAGACATATTTCTCACTAGTCTTTTGAGTGATTTATCAGCCTTTAGTTTTAGCTGCCAGACTCTGGTTGAATTGCACAGCGTCCCTCGAACATCTTCAGGGTATGTACGTATTTAGTGCCAAATGAAACGCCTCCTCCCTGACTCAGCTCTTTCTATTGTGGCAATACAATTTTCTTTTGAATGTGTGGAGAGCCACCATGAACACAACTTCTGTGCTTAAACAAAGCAGGACTGACCAGGTTTACCCCTTGCATGAACTAACTTGCAAGGGATGCAACACAGGTAACCACGTTAGCGTTCCTGTTAACTAGTTTAATATGACATTGACTTGTCCTCATCTAGCTGACGTCTGCATTCACCAGAATCACTCAACCTACAGCATGATGTGACGTGTTTTTGCTTTTCTGAATCAGGCTGGTTTGCTGAACATGATTCAGACACAAACCGTGCAGCACTGCCCAGCAGCATGTGTTCGCTCAGGTTGCGTTTAAAGACGACTCAGGAAAAGCACGTTACCACATGTTAACGACGGATAAAAGGGTTTTATTTTTTTTATTTTATTTATTTATTTTTTTAAAGGGTTTTAAGTGCTGACAAAAGTGCTGGGGACAGAGGGCAGAGACACGGGACGTGAGGGGGACATGTCCCCCGTGTGGCCCGCCCATGGTACCAGCAGGATGGGCATTAGGCGACTAAAATCAAACGTCTGCTCCAGGACCAACCATTTTGCACCCACAGGTCCTGACACAACTTGGGATTTGTCGAGGCTCATCTTTGGTCGCCCATTCATTCCAGCTCTTTACCAGAGAATGAATATGAAGGATTGCTGTTTATTAATTGCACAGGGTTGAGGGACAGGGGTTGCTACTAAGGCAGAGCTGATCCAGGAAAGGCAGCAGGAAGGTGTGAGTCCTCCTGCAACACAGTGAGGTGAAGGGTTTCGGATGCTGGTCTGGCGTCAAGAGGGGCAACAAAGAAGCCACTTCTCTCCAAGAGAAACGTTGAGGGCAAACTGACCTAATGCAGGAAGGAGCAGGAGTGTGCAGGAGAGGACTGGGATAAAGGCATTCTCTCTGATAAAGCCCCGCTTGGGAACTCGTGGTTATACTACCCTGTCCTGTTGGTAGGGAAGCATCCTGAGCGTTTGTTCCCATTTTTACCTAATAGCACTAAGAACGTTGTCAAAATATCCCTTAAGAGCAATTTAGCTCAATGCTGTAGGAGCAATGTGGTGATCATCCCCTGAGCAGCGATAAAACAGGGACTGGTCACCCTCAGTCAGCATTCTGCCCATAAGCCAATATCCAGAAGGCCTTGAAAAATAAAAGCCTTGAGTTTTCAAATAAAAAAACAAAGTCCAGTAAACCATAAAAAATGTCACAAGAGATTTAACAACACAGAAGCTGTAAAGTCTATGAAAAGCAACCCTTTTGCCAATCCCAGGTTGATAGAGCCCTGGCTGTGGAGAGGAAATGACAAGGATGCTAAATATTACTAAACATACCACTGTAGCCAGTGGACTAAAATATTTCAGTTTTCAAGACTAGAATCACAAGAAATCCTTTTATTGAAGTTAGAGTGGTTCTAAAATTGCTGTTCAGGTCTGTTATTGATGGCTGAAAGTGCTGCTCTGATTAATATCTTTGTTTTGTTTAATGGACGCGGATTCGTTTCCATCTTTTGAAAACTCTTCAGCATGTTTTATTTCTCCTAAATGCCGCACGGGACACGTGTTTCTCCCAGACCAGCGGCGATCTAAACACCTGCTCTGTGTTTGCGTCTGCGGAAAGAAAGGAAGGAGGAAAGAGGAATAAAAAAAGAAGAAACACGGGGGAATCCTGCCCCAACAGGCCTGGATTCCAGCGTAGGACTGATCAGAGACCATGTGACACCAAACAAAGGCCTTATCAGGAATATGTTAATGGATCAAGAAATAAAACATCCCAGCCTATGATGGATCGCTTTGTATAAATAACTGACAATAACACTGTTAATTACAACTGTGGCAGAACTGTAAGCAATCAAGGGGGAAGAGCCTGTTTTCACAATAACAACGTGAGATTAGTTATTTCTAGACGGGTGACATCATCATGAAGAGGATTCTTCCAGAGAAGAAGACTTCCTCAGAAACCGTGTGTAAGAGGAGTTAGTGCAAGGCAGAGCAACAAGCCATGCTGCAAAACAATCATTAGAGATAACCTAGTAGCTCCAAAGCCTGGAGGGAGGCAGAGCAGCATCAGTCACCTAGTAGAAAACATTACTGCATCAGCCGCTAGACTCCTGCTGGGACTTAGACGAACGCTGGAGGACGAACCATGAAATTAACCCCCCCGCCCACCCCCTTTTCAGGGGGGAGAAGATAATAAACAGGCTGAAAGAGCTTTAACTGCACACAAAGAAATGCACTATATTAAAGAGACTTTACACACAATCATATAGATCTGGCTCCCCTCTTCTGGGAAGGCTCTCCAGAACGTTAAGGTCAGATTTTATGGGACCACTGGACCCTTTTCCCCCCAGGAGAACATTTGAGAACATTTGAACATGAAGTCCTGGCTAACAGTCTGTCCTGGTCCATTCCCATGGTGCTCTGTGGGGATGAGGTCAGAGTTCAGTGCAGGTCAGGCAGGTTTATCCACACCCAGCCTGGTTTGGAGCACCGTCGCCCGGTCCTGTCCGGACAGCTGCTACGAAACGGGGAAATGTGACATTCTCAGTGTCTTCATAAAGAGCTCCTTTCACTGGAATTGAGAGGCCAAGGCCAGCCAGGACACATCATGATCCCCTCTGGCTAACTTCTTACTCGGTGCAATGCAGTCAACCAAGACGGGGTTTTCTGACAGAGCAGCTTCATGTTGTCCCCGCAGAGGCCGGGTCTCCGCTGCTCCAGTCCACGCACGATTGGAGGAAAAGAGCCGACGGGGCAGCATCCTACTCTGACTCCAGGGCTGAACTCCCTGAGCTGCTGGGAGCGACCCGTCCTGTCATCAGGGATTGTATCTGCAGGCCTGTGAGCTGGATTTTACACACCAGTGGCCATACACCCGCATGACTTGGCTGGGTGCGGGTGAAAGCCATGGGACTCATTTTCCTATAAGCGAGGTCTAAGGCAGTCAGATTACTGGTACCAAGGCGGGCAGAGCTTTTACAACGTTTGTTTTCCTCTTTTCCCCTCTCCCAGCTGTTTGTAAGAGAGGGCCAGGGTGTTGCCCCTCCCCCACCTGTTGCTGTGGGATGTATGTGTGTGCTTTGGGTTTAAATTGTTGACTCCATGTCATCATCCCTGAGGATGCACACACAGCAGCATGGCAGACTAGACTGCACTTATGTTGTGGTTGCTAGTTAACAGGACCCAATGACTGACCCGTGTTTAAAATGGGTTTAATTCTTCTTTACTACACAGAGCATACGGTCTGCTCGGTCACGCCCTTTATGATTAGTGAGGGCTTAAAAGCTTCCTGCTGTGAAGTACTACACGTATTTCCATCTTAAAGATGAATCTTACACTGGGAGGAAGCATGTGCCGAGGCTCTTCCTCCTCACATGCTGCAGGCCATGTGATGCTGCTGTACGGCGATGGCAGACGAAGTACACACGGCCTTCTACAGCTCACCTAGCAGGATCGTTTAGTCCACACACGGCTCAGGCCTTCTGTCCTACATACCCCGACCCTCATTACGCGCTAAGCTGAGAGTATTCTAGCCTGGATCGCTGTCACACAGAAGCGCCCGTCTGGAAACATTTAACAAGCCTTTGACTTTTCCAGGCTAATCCAAAGCAGTGGGAGCGATAAAGAGACGAGAGACGTCCTTTGTTGCCCTGGAACAACGGTGGATCCGCGACCAAAACAAAAACAACCCGCCGGGTTTCCTGGCTTCAGGCTGCCAGTCTTTCACCCCTGCTCTATTAAAAGCACAATGAGCTTTGGATGGTGACAAGCACCTTAGCGCTCTAAAAATAGCTACGCACAATTGGGTTACCTCGTGTTGTCGGTTACTCTACATCAGTGAAGACTTAAAGACTGAACAGGATGAAAGCTTAACAGGGATTAATGTGGAGGACTGCCCAATATGAATCCAACACCTTCTAAGTCCTGCTCTAGCCAGAGACTGGACAGGAGCACTGGAAAATAACTCAAACATCTAATATTGTTCTAACAGATCACCACAATCAGCTAAGAAATACAAGGCCTCAACAGTATTTAGGGTCATAACTGCAGATTCATCGATCCTGTAATGTAACATAATCGGAGCGGGACTTCCTTCCAGGATATGGGCCTGGTATGGATGTTTAATGAGGTCTGTGGGACACGGGCCAGGCAGAGAAAGAACCTCAAACCATTTAATCTAATGCTGCTGCTCAGCCCATCATATTCAATAAACTCTCCCATTAAACTAAACAACGGGGACAGAGACGTAAATCTGCGCTCGCTGGCCTCGCCGTTAAGGCAGAAAAATGGGCAGATTTCTCTGAACCTGCAGCTTGATGGATGCAGAGCATTTACCTGCAGCTCTACTGGAGCGATACGCGCCGTGTATTTACGTGGATCTGCTGCGGCCGTGGACGCGGCGCTGAGGGAGAACTGAAGCTTCTCCCCGACCACACGGCAGGAGGCGGCCTGTAGTTGGGAAGAAAAAGCGAAAGCAGTTTTAACTCAGGAGGGGAACTACAGTCACACAATTTAGACAGGAAGGAACGAAAACGAGAGCTATAAACATAAAAGGACTCTTGATTTTGTCAACAACTAGTTCATTAAGCCTCAGGGCCACTCCTGAAAATGTCCTGTTGGGGGCCTTTGACATATACATTAGCGATCAGTAGAAATAGAAATTAGCTCCACACCCTCCGACAGAGAAGTGGTCAAACATCCAATAGAATATTACTTTGCATGGGGGAGGGGCAGCAGCTTAGGAACCATTAATCAAATGCTTTATAGACATTTGAGCCTGTATGCATGGCTGTGACTCGATAAATTCAAATGGGTTTTAAAAACAAAGTTGTAAGGTGCAAAGTCATTCCCCTCTGAAAAGAGAACAGTTCAGATGCAGAACGACATTTATACCCATGTGGAGAGTAAGTAAGTCAACTCCTGAGCAGAGCTGGAACCGTCTCATGAAACATTCGACTGAAGCAGACGGGGGGGGGGAAAAAAGGCAGCTTGTTTTGGCTGAGGCGGTTTAAATCAGATTAATCATATCACGGCGCGTACTCCTACCTCAACAGGAACAGTGTAACTCTACAGAGCGGGGCTGGGAAGTGTTTTGACTTGTGCAAAATGTTCAATTGTAGTCTACAAAGTCAGACAATACCATTTATATCCAAATAGTCTGGCGCTGGGTCAGCCGAGCCGCTGCAGCTGCAGAGCTGTGGTCCTCTGGGTAATTCTACTCTCTTGCAGCACAGCCACACCTTTGTTATCAGCCCTGGTTTGAGAGCGGCACGGCGAAATGCAAACTCACGGCTTCGTCTCGTTGCGACACTGTCAGCGCATTTCTCTTACGCAGCAGCGTGATCAAGGACATTTTCTCTGAACTGATTTGCCTGTCAGATGTAGAAGTCTCTATACTTCTACATCTTTTTCCAAATGGGTATTATTTTCTGTGTTTCATTTTTTATTTTTTACAAATTTGCACCTGCTTATAGCCTTACAGAGCCATGTTATATTACTGTTATATTAGTAAAGACGCATCCAAATACCAGAATACAGTCCACTTGAATTAAACTCGTTCAGAGCCGCAAACGTTGCCTGGCCTTTTGAAAAAAGACAAGTTATAATTTTTGTTAAAAGAAACATGTTGTCATCTTTAAAGAAATGCCTTTTTATGTCTATTTTGAAGTTTAAAAAAAGAGGATGGATGGGATGTTGATATTTGTGGATAATGATGTAAAAGAAAATTATTGTTTCCAACATAATGAAAAAACATTGATTTAAAATCAAATATTACTGGCTCTTTTAGCATCATTCTGATGCGAAAATCAAAAGCAATTATTACAAGATAAAAACTGCTAAAACCTGCATTTATTATCATTATCACATTTAAATAGCATAATAAAAATAGAATTTGTAGCCAAAGTTATTAGGAGCCACAGGTTGCAGACCCCTGGAAGCACTAAGCTGTGATGTCAGGTGCTCATCTTGCCAGACCCCGACGCTGAAACATCACAGACTTCCATGTTTGAAGAGCACCAAAAGAACACGGCCTGAAATGGGGAACCTAATCTACCTGTTTTGGGTTACTGCCACACAAAGAGGAAATATAAACATCCCGGTGAGTCACAACGTCACAGCCTTCGTTTCAGTCTCATGCTGCTAATAACTACAGTCCTCTGGTAGAAAGGTACAACAACCCCTAAAATAAATGTAGCCTCATATTGCAGCAGCAGAGTCACGCACCAAACAGGTCAGGGATTTCAACCGTTTAATCTCAGGACATTTCTTCGGTGAGGAAACTCGTCCCATGTTGAGAAACACCAATAAGTGTTGACACCGCTGCTGTTGTGTACAAGCCTCCTTCACCAGTGGGACAGCACTCAGTGGAGGCAAACTAAATTTTATAAAGCTGTATACAAAAGCCACGGGGTCGTTTATCAGCTCTCCTTGCAAATTCTACCAAAAACTACCGTTCTTCTCTTCAGCTCAGCGTACAGCTTCTCTGGTCTGAGATAAACTAAGGTTGGTTTCAAGGGTTAGGGCTGGCCAATATATTGAGATTTTAAGAGAATATATATATATATATATATATATATATATATATATATATATATATATATATATATATATATATACATACATACATATATATATATATATATATATATATATATATATATATATATATATATATATATATATATACACACATATATATATATATATTCTCTTAAAATCTCAATATATTGGCCAGCCCTAACCCTTGAAACCAACCTTAGTATTTATATATATTTTATATATATATATATATATATATATATATATATATATATATATATATATATATATATATATATATATATATATATATATATATATATATATAATTAATTTTTTTCAAGCGATATAAAATGAGACTATATCATTTATATCGAGGTGGTCTATGTTGCATTAGAATTATATTTTTATGTATTCCAGCAGGTTATTTTTCAGCCGTTTCTCATATTTACCTACAGCTGTTTGGTAAAAAATGTGCATGTCAGTCATTTGGGATAAAGCTTCGATTCAGAGACGCCTTTTCATAATTACTTTAGGAAAAGAAAAATATATTGCGATAAATATTGGATATCGGCATTCAGCCTTTTTAAAAAAAATATCAAGATTTTATTTTTGGTCCATATCGCCCAGCCCTACCATGGGTGTCAACAAATGTGGTCAGCAATGTAGCTCTGACCTGGGGGCGTGGGGCAGGTGGGCTGCAGCAACAGATCTATTGGGGCCCTTTGAATTGTGGGGTAGGGGACTGGATGGATGGAGCTTCCTTCCAACCCACACCTTAAAATCCCACGTCTGGGAGGTTAGCATGGCAGGTTATGGTGCGAGTACATTCCTGCCCCCGCGCTCCTCCCTGACGCAGCGCGGCTATATAAGCTTCTTAAACACACGAATGTGCCGCTCACAGCAGGTGGGTGAAAATAAGCCTCTGTTTATTAAACTCTGCACATTCAACAACAGGGCAGCGGCTACACATCACGTCGCCGCTCACAAAGAAAGGGCTGAGTTTGCACAGGGAAGCACTGCAAAGCAGATGGTGCCAGGAACACAACGAGCAGCCCATCCCTATCTGACCCCTCGGAAAAAATAAAAGCTGCCGGGTTTGGTTTCCAAGCATTGTGGAGAATGGTTGGCACAAAACCCGCACGACAGATAAGAGCAGGAGTAACGTTTCACGAAGGGATTTTCTTCCCCCTGCGGAGGTGTGCGTTCATTCATAGTACATAAGAGTCTTCTGCAGCAGCAACAACAACCACACCACCGCACGCTTCAATGTATTTAACTGGCTTATTACGAGACAGATGAACACATAGTAGTGTATAATCATGTAGTAAAAGGAAACGTGGTTATGTGTTGTATTTTTTTACAAATATAAACTGTGGCATGTACTTTTATTCATATAACTCCTTTATACTGAAACCCTGAAAATAAAATCCAGCACAAACAGCTGAGATCAAAAGTCTTTAGTTAATAGAATCCACCTGTATGCAGTTTTAGAGACACACCCTAAAACAAATGCACGCCACACTTTTTAGATTTCGAGAACGCACCATTTTTCCTTCCACTTATGCACCACTCTGTGTTGACCTGTCAAACAAATGCCATTAAAACACACTTGAAGCAAATGGTTGAGACGTAACAACACCATCATGGCTGCAAAGGGTATTAATACACCTGGGAGCCACTGCATGTCCTCCTTATATGAAAATTAGCAGCTGTAAAATGTAGATGAATGGGGGGGGGGATGCCTGCACCGCAGCAGGCAGGCTGATGAGTCAGTGCTGGTCTGCTGCAATCTGAAGTTAGTTGGTAGTGGCAGAGAAAGGAAGGCCAGACTGAGGAGGGCTACCTTGTTGGTGGCGGACTTCTGGAAGCTGGACACCTGGCTGACAGCGAGCTCCGGCGCCTGGAGGCCATCTTCTTCAAACGTCAACAGGGGAGCGCCCTGAGGAGAAACAAGGCAGGGCGGCTGAAAGCAGAAAGCTCACTGCACGTCTGGGGTTATGAGCAAATGATCAAGGCTTTCCGGGCTGCGCCAGCATGTGTTCAGACTTGACAATTCCAAGAAACCAGGAAAAAAAATAATAATAAATGACTCAATGCAAAATTAATTTAGCCAGAATTCTGGGGTGTGATCTATGCTCCCACATGAGAGCATGTTGGGGCGTTTTTGCACGCCAGCCATATAAGGCATCATGTCGCCCGGCGCCCAGCTGACGGGTCAGCGGCCATGACACTCACCCCTCGCCTGGTCGCCTCTTCATTCAGAGCCCTGCACCAGGCTCCCCTCCACTGACTTTTCCAGCTTCTCTGTGACAGCGCCCATCCCAGCAGAGCCGCCGCTTCCTCCTCCGCCGCATTGTCCCCGGCTGCTGCCGCCGCCGCCGCTCTCCGCCTGCTTCCTATGAGCCCGGGATGGAAATACTGCACGAAGTACAGAGCCAGGGTGACCAGGGATGCGATGAACAGGGTCACCATGCACAGCCACTGCGGGTCCTCCAAACCCAAATAGGAACGGGAACTTTCCAGCTGGGACATTCTTTGCGAAAATTCAAGTCACAGCCTAAAATCGCGCCTGCTCTGGGTCAGCTTCCGACCGCCTCATCCTAGCGATTTGGTTAAGGGACAAAATCACGAAGGACAATCGTCCTTATCAGATAACAGCGGCGATATGCAAATTCTGCCCCGTGTGTTGTTATTCATGCTGAACTACGACGGTCCGGGTCCACGCAGCCTGCCCCTCTCTGGATGAGAGCTGAATGCTGCCCTGAGTTAAACCACCCCGCTGGCTGCCGCTCGCTCTCCTTCCTACTTACAGTCCCGTTAGCTTCGCTGGCTAACCGCCGCGACCGTTTGCTCAACCAGCGATTCCCAGAACAGCGGAGAGAGCCGCCAAAAGTTTTCCCGAAGCGTGTTATTCCCAAAGCGCTGGCCTGTACTCCGCTGGCCCGCAGTCAGGTATGGAGCAAGAGTCCCGGTAAAACATCCTGAAGTGGAGAGGGTTCAGCCCGTCCCGCTGGACTTCGGCTCGCGCCTCTCTCTGATCTGACTGTACAAAGTTATGGAGACCGATATGTGGCACACAAACTGTAACTCCCACAATGCAACGCGCAAGGGGCTCGCCTTCATCCGCTACTCAAAGCAAAGCGAAACTGGCTCCTATATCGGCGCTGGTAGCCCTAGCTGTGAATTGGACGCTTTTATTATTAGGGTCGAGTTTTAGTACCACGACCACACACGCAGACGGAGGTAAAATTCAAGTTTCACGTTCCAAAAATTGTCTGTTTTGAGCTACTCGACTTTCCGTAGCTAACCTTGACGTCATCAAAGACACTGAAGTTAGCGTCCTACTTGGACCACCTGACCAGGCCAGATTCCCTATAGTCATCACCCACTGTAGGCAGCGTTTGTCACTTATAAAACAAGATTATATGGTCATAGTTTTACCACGTTTAAAGTGTTAAAATTTGCTATTTACTTTTGTATTTTTATTAATGAAATAAAAAAAATAATAATCTAAAGCTACTTATCCAGATTCTATTATCGTTTCTATTGTCACTGCAAATTTGTTGGTCCCAAAATTACACCACTACATAAAATATTTAAGGACACCCTGGACAAAATGTGAACAGGTCTTCTTCAAAATCTAATGTACCTAAATACAGAAATCTAAACTAAACAAGCATTGCCAAAAATGCATATAGTATTTAATATTTCCATGAGAGGTGGTTCTAGACAGGGGCCAACAGGGGCCAGTGCCCCTGTTGAACTGGTCCTGGCCCTGTTATGACCCCTGTGCTAAAGACATGATATAAAATAAATGTATTACGATGATGTATGCTGACAAAGATGCCATTACTGATTCGTCATTTGGACCAATTGTATTTTTCACCTTGCAGTTTTACTCAAACTCAACAATAACTAAAAAATTAAGCTGCTTCACGTTTAGCTTCAGCCATATTGAGATAGGATCAGGGGTCTGCAATCTGCAACTGCAGAACCACAATTGGCTCTTTGACTCACTTAATATATTAAACAATGAAATATTCACCTGCTTAGTTCCCCCCCCCCCCCGTAATCTTTTGTTGTGTGCCACCATGAAAAAACACTGGCCCCACACTGCCCAGTGTAGAACCGCCACTGCTGAAAACTGTGGAACATAAGCTAAAACGGGAAAAAATATGGGTTTAATGCTTTTTCTGCCATTTAGACCAGTGATCCAAAATCTGTGGTTCACAGGGATTGAGGTGTTTGAGGTTCCTCACTATTGCTACAGACCCACATGCTTAGTAATTTAATAATAATAATAATAATAATAATAATAATAATAATAATAATAATTATTATTATTATTATTATTATTATTATTATTATTATTATTATAAATTATGTTCTTGCAGTGAGTCCTGCAATTTAATACAGGTTTTTGCTTCTTCTTTTTTTTTATACCTCTTTAAAATTATGCAGTTTGGGTGTGTGAAATAACCTGGTCCAGGTATGACTTGTCTCAAAATCTGTTTAAATGTTAAACTAGAACTGGTGAAATGTAGTCCATTTCCGGGGCGGCCCCTGTTGTGGAAGAGTTACGGTGGAAGCTACAAACTCAACGCCAACTTCAGCGACATACGTACTGGTGTAGTTAGCAAATGTCCAACTAGCTGGGCTTTGCTCGTGTTTTTCTCGCCCTCCCGGTTCACAATCCCCATCTAGGAATGGGGTTTACTGAATAGAACTCCCTAATCGGCATTTTACTGAACGGCGTGAAACAGCGAGGAAGTCTCCGCCCCTTTCCTCGAGGTAAACAACATATATCTCCGTCATCCAAGCGTCGGGGCCACCGGTGAGGGACTCTGCCCGTCTTGGTCGCCTGCAAATGGAAACAGGCCACGTCTGAGGATGAATTGTCGCTCGGAGGTTCTGGAGGTGACGGTGGAGGCCCGGCAGGTGGAGGAGGCCATGTTAGCCTTACTGCACACTATTCTGCTGCACCGGAGCACGGGCAAGTTTCACTACAAGAAGGAGGGCACCTACTCCATCGGCACCGTGGGCACGCAGGACATCGACTGCGACTTCATCGACTTCACCTTCGTCAGGGTGTCCTCGGAGGAGCTGGACAGGGTGATCAGGAAAGCGGTGTCTGAATTCAAGGTGATGCGTGATTGTGGGCTGTCTGTCGTGTGCGTGGAGGCCAGCGAGTGCTGATTGTGATGAGCGAGCTGTCTGCTTTTGCCCGCAGGATGCTTTGAGCAGCGACGGCATGGGCCAGATCTCCCTGGAGTTCTACCAGAAGAAGAAGTCCCGCTGGCCCTTCTCCGACGAGTGCATCCCCTGGGAGGTGTGGAGCATCAAAGTCAACATGGTCAACCTGGCCAATGAGCAGGAGAGGCAGATCTGCAGGGAGAAAGTGGGCGAAAAGCTGGGGGAGAAGGTGATCAACGTGGTGGAGGTCATAAACCGCCACGAGTACCTGCCCAAGATGCCCACGCAGTCGGAGGTGGACAATGTTTTTGACACCAGTCTTAAAGATGTCCAGCCATACCTGTACAAAATCACTTACCAGATCACCGACTCGCTCGGCACCTCTGTGAGCACCACCATGAGGAGGCTGATAAAAGACACCTTGGCCCTGTGAGGATCCTCTCAGCTGATCCCAGTCTAGTCATGGTTGCTAACATGTTGCTGTCTAGAGACATGTCAGCTCTTCTTTATTTGTGATTCTGTGTTGCTTCTGTTAACATTTCCATGAGGTATTTCTTGTTTCGAGGATTTGTTTGCGTTAGAATAGGAACAAGACCGTACGTTGGTTAACGTATGTAAATAGTGTCAAGTTTTCAAATAAAGGATCCCCCATTGTCTTTCTGATCACACTTTGTCTGGAGACTGAAACAGAAAGCCTGATTTCTATTGCCAAAGATAAAAGCTGACGTTGGAGAACAGATTTCCTCATCGATGTTAAAAAAAAAAAATCTTCCTCTGTGTGCATTTTTCATGGTGAGTGTGACCTTTCACGTGGGTCAGAACAGGATTTCCAGTATTTTTCCAAACCAAAGCTAACACATCCTAAGTTCACCCCCGGTTTCCAGTCAGAAAGTGTCACGGAGGCCCACAACCTGAGACACATCCTCTGCTGGCTCTGCAGGGTTAAACTGTCCTCCGACAGGAAAACAAGCCGTGGAATTACCGTTTCCACACACATACACGTCAAACAGACGTGCAGATATTTTCCGTCGGATCAAATGTTGCACACGGGTTTTTATATCAGCTTTAAAGAAGCGAGTCCTTTCTATTATAACAGGCAGCATCTGTGGGAAATGATTGAAGATTCAGAGCTTGGTTAGAAAGTACTGGTCCAAATGGACAGTTATGGACACTTTATCTTTTTTGATCTCTATTTCTATTTCCCTGGTATATTAAAGGGTACGGCAATCAAAAAACCTCAATTTCAAAACTTTTAACTCCCAAATGCAGCCGTCTGCTGTTCCAACGGCACTTTCCTCCTGAAATGCTGGATCTTTATTTCAGAACAAATCCAAATTGATTCTGACTCATTGTTTTGTCAATGCCAGAGGTGGGTAGTAACTAGTTATGTTTAATTGATTAACTTTTTGAACAAAATTTACTTTTAGTAGTTTTACTGCACTTTACTTTTGAGTCATTATTATTCAAGTATCGCTACTCTTACTTGAGTAAAGTTTCTGGCTACTCTACCAACTGTGAGTAACTTCATGAATAAAGAACATACTTGTTTTAACAACAATGAGAGACAACAACCTGGAGTTAGTGTTAAAGTGAGACTTCTTACTTGGACCCAGGCTTTATTTTAATGTTATTTCCTATCTGCTGGAGGTCAGGTGAACATTTGGTAAACGGTAAATACTGTCATTGGAAGTAGTTTGCACTGTTCTGACATACTGAATGTACACTAACAGCTGTACGTATTGATTTAAATTTTAATGTTGAAAAACTGATTTAGAAAAGTGTTTCTTCTGTCTGAATTTATTTGTCCAGTTATGTTATTCTTCATATATTTAAAATATGATATCTTTAAAATACCATATTTGGACACAACCTTGTTTTTCTCTATCACATTAAATAATCATCAGCCGTTGTGATTACTCAGTACGCTTTACTTTTTTACTCTTAATTTCTTGGCTGACTACTTTTCCCTTGAGTAAAAATATGTTCAAGTAGTGCTACTCTTACTTGAGGACAATTTTTGGCTACTCTACTCACCTCTGATTGGTGCTTGGAGTTATTAAGTATCTTTTCATATACCTGCTTGCTGGGACTTTCCTATATGTGGCATTAGGTGCGAACATGTCGGCACTCTGATCTTTCATTCCATCTTGTTCCCATTTTTGCTCCATGGTGAAACATCCGGACATCATCACCAGATAGTTTTTTTTTCCTTTGACTGTTGGAACAAGTTGCTTGTTGAGCTAATTTTTACCCTTATTTACTCAGTGGAGGGTTCTCGAGCACAATTGTGATCGAGCAACTCCATTTGTAACAAGATGGTCCGACACAAGACTCGCAGAAGCTCTTTTCTTCCACCAGACAAATGCTTTTTATGACGTGCCAATCAGAGGGAGGATTTATCAGTAAAACCAACCCAGCACCAGCTTCCTATGGTACTGCCCACCCTTTTGCTTCCGGCACTAATCTGGTGGCTTCTTGAAGTTGGTCCTGGACGTTTTCTGCCCTTCTTGTCTCACGGTTGTCCAAAGTCTTCTCCTCGCTGATCCACTGCCACCTGTCTGATGCCAGCGTGGAGAAAGCTCTGCACCGGTGGAAACGCGGTCCCTAAGCGTTTGCCGGATACTCTGACGCCGGCGCAGCCTCTCGCCCTAAAGCCTCTGGTGGTCCAGAAAACGGCTCTTTCCAGGCCAGCATTCTCAGCAGCTGTTTCCTTACGCTGTGATGCAAGGCAGCAATGGCCGCATGCTTTCCTGTGTTGGTATCAGACTGATAAAGGGACTCCAGGGGGCCTTTTACGCAGATCATATGACTATTCTGAAACAGGGTCAGCCGAGGAGAAGTAAAAAGTAAAAAATAAATAAAATTGGGGCCGGTGTGAAGCTAATTCGGCCTTTGCTATAAAGTATTTAATCAGCAAAAATAAAGTCAATTATTACCACAAAAACTGATACTGAAGGCAAATCAGTTAAATGACGCAACGGAAAATATTTGTGATAGTTTTCTTTCACAAATATGGTATTTTTTTCTGATTTTATACTATTACTTAGACAAAACTGAATGCTTTAACTTACAAACCAGAAATCAATCAGTGCCTTGTTTTTAAGACTACACATAAAAAAAATCTCTACATTAGAGTGAAGGCTGTTATTAAGCGAGCTCCCAGGTCAGAAACCTCTGACCTGAGGTAGCGAATGATTCAAAACGCCAGACCAGGCCGCATCTAGACTCCACCGTTACTCTTTATTACAGAAGTGTAGCACAGAGTAAACGTAGAAAACCTCAACACAAAAGTCTCCAAAAGCAACAAGTATGCAACCGATGCTGATACAAATATCCATTATTGCAGTGAGAGCACAGGAGGAGTAAAAAGATCAAACTTCTGTTTGCTAACAAAAAAACTCAAAATGGTACAAAATTGAGAATACAAACACTTCCATTTACACGAGTCTAATCATGTCTGTGATTTTTTTTTTCTCACAAGGTATTAAGAGCACTAGTAGCAATACAGACATTCTGCAGGACGTCACTATGCAGCTTTTAGCCCATCCTTAAAAAAGAAAAACGCTCCGCTTTGACTTCCCCTAAATGGCAGCAGTCAGAATAAATTATGACAAAGATTTACCAAGCCAAAGGAGGAATATATACTTTTACAAGAATACAACTGCAAAACCACTGGAATACAATCATAATCATCTTCTCCATAAATCTGATTTACCACATTAAAATGCCTGAGTCACAAGTCCTCTGAAAATTATTTGTGCTTTTATGCAAACTTAAGATAAAAAACAAAAGAGAAAATCACTGCATAAGGCCGTCAAAGCACGGTGAAGCAGGAGCGAACCCATCAGCTCGTGGTTGTCTATGTGGCAGTGGTTCTGAAGGCTCCAACGATCCGCTAAGCGAAAGGTGCTGAGGAACAGAAAAGAGATGCACGACTGAAAGATGAGCCGCTGAAGAACGGTGACAGAGCCACAAACGGCGTTCAGCACTGCCTGATCTTTTAGTCCTGACTGGCTGCTGTTTTCTACAGATGCAGAGACCACACTGCTAAAAGGAAACCAAAAGGAAAATGTTCTTGAAATGAGTGTATTTGTCCTTGGTTTGAGCAGCTAAATAAGATTATCTGCCAATGGAATGAGTGTTCTGACCCATAAAAGAAGAGAAATAAGCTGATGGAGATGAGTAAGTGCAAACCTCCTGCTCCAGTGGCAGATCGTTTAACTTGCCTGCTCAGATCAAGGACAACTACACTGATTTCCAGAAAACCTTACTCACTTTTAGTTTCCTTTTTGCTGTGCAGTTATTGGCAGCCCTGGTAAAGGTGTGGGAAAAGCCTTCAGATATACACATGTTTCTGCAGCAGCAGCAAAATCTAAATTTTAAATTGAGCACATTTATTGAGCTGGAAATAAAATTCATGTTAAAAGCTCACTTACTAGTACCCCTAAAATCCTTGGAAGAAAAAAAGAAACTCTGTAGCCGAAGCATTTTTAAATGCACACGTCATACTGGGGAGTCTGAAGGAACATATAATTAGTAATCCTTGACTTTCTGCTGCTCTGGCTTTTAACTAGACAAGAGGCGCCTGTCTCATGACTCAGCTGTTCAGCAGCAAACGCTTTGAGGTAGGTCTGGTGTGAAACGAAGGAGGAACGTGGCCAGAACCCCCTCAGCTCCTGCTGAGGATGCACTGTTAAGCACGGCGGAAGACCTGTGATGCTTGGGGCTTATATCTCTGCAAATAGCCTTACTGGAGCGCCTCGGACGCTGAAATTTGTTCACCAGATACACAAGTCCACCTTCTTCCACGGCCGCCTCAGCTCCTGGACCTAAACCCTGCAGAAGTCCCTGGGAGTGAGCCAAAGGGGAGAGGGCTCAGAGGACCCAGGACACCGGAGGAGAGGGAGACACCGTGCAAAGACCCCCTCTCTGCATGCTCCCACCTTAAAGAAAATGTTAAAGTGAAAATTCTGTCCTACTGTTGGCACCAGGACTCCTGACAGCTGTGATCTGGTTAAAAGCCCTGATTCCCTGACAGGGACCCTGTGTCCAGTTGTCTCTCCACTGGACACACTCACATTACAGGTTGGATTGCTCAGAGCGCTGCTGCAGTGAAAGGGTGAGTTTAATGAAGGCGTTTTCTACATCTTTATCTGGGAGGGAAAATGACATAACAGCTCATTATAGACAATTAAACACTTGAATGGTGCAAATTGGTTGGAGTTTCTGTAGTTGTTGTAATCATCATCTAGAAAAGCACCCCATCAATATTTGTATTGAGCCATTTTAAATGTATGTACACCAGTGAGCATCATTTATGGGACTATTAGAAAAACTACATTTCAGGTCTGCCACAGAGACAGATATGTGCTGGATGTGGTTTTCTAAGACCTCAGGTCTTACCCAGTGAGTTCATTAAATACTCAGAAGGCAGTAGGAGACTCGGGGTTGGCAGGAAACATCTTTTTCAACTTAACGTTTTTACTCCATCGAACTGAATGGTCTGAAGCAGTGGCTTCCACGTCGTCCTGTAACAGCGCTAAGCTTCTGAACAAAGTGCATATTGATTATATCTTTGAGGCCACCAATAGTATTTTTAAGGGACGCCACTCACGGCAACAACAACAAAGGAAAAAAAAACAATGCAAAAGCGTAAATATTCACTGAAACAGCAGCTTGGAAACCTTAAAGCACTTCTCCGCCTTGCTCTGAAAGAACAAGGTCCGCCGCCGTCTACAGCGCGGCTACTCTGGACCTTGTTCACTCCACTAAACACAGTTAAATACAAACAACTAAAGATGTTGAAAAGATATATTCTTGTACACCGTTTTCAAAGAAGTAACTGCTTTTATAATCATCTCACAGAGGAATCTAGCACTTGATTGCACATTCATGTTTACACCTCTAAACCAACATGGCGCCTCTGAGATCTACGGGTGGAGGTTTACATTCGGAGTGTGCCGTCTGTGCGCTGACGTGCTCGTGTCCGGGGGAAGGCCGCTCCGGCAGCGCTACATGTGGCTGTGGCTCTGCTCGTGGCTCCACAGGCTGAACGCCGTCTTGAAGGTCCTGTGGCACAGCTTGCACATGTACTGGCGCTTGAAGGTGAGCGCGGACAGCGAGGGCGCGTGGTAGAAGAGCGTGTCCGGCTCGTGGCCGCCGCCCGGGCTCTCCGTGCTGTTCGATCTGGACAGAGGGCCGTGGCCGGCGGGCTCCCCCGCCGTCCGGTCCGGCTGGCTCGCCGCTAAGGGCTCTGGGCTGCTCGACTCCTCCGGGATGGTCGCTGCTGCTGGTGCCTGAGGAGATCGGAGCACGGAGGCTTGTGGCGAGCGGCGCTCGGGGTTCTGGGGAGTCAGGGGCGGGGAGGGGGACAGGGGAGGAGCGTGCATGTTGGTGTCTTTGGCCCCGGCTTCGCCGCCAGTCGACATGTGGGACTGGAAGTGGCTCCAGAGGCGGAAGTTGGTCCTGAACGCCTTGTTGCAGATGTGGCAGATGAAGGGCTTGATGTGGCACAGCAGCTCCTGGTGTCGCTCCAGGTCTTTGCGGGAGCTGAACAGATTGCCACATTTCTCGCACGGCCACACCCCGGGTTCCTCGGGTCCAACTTTGCCGGCCTCTGAGCCGTCCCTCTCGCTCACCGCCTCCTCCAGGGGCTCCTCCTTCACCACCAGCCTGCCGTGGTGGCCCATGCTCAGGTCCTCGGGCACATAGGACGAGGAGTCCTCCGAGTCGTACAGGGGTGGACCCGACGAGTCGCTGTAGCTGATGTTCTCTGGGAAGGCCCCTGGGGCTGACGGCTCCTCGCCGTACGGCTCCTCTCTGAGCGGGTCCGCCGCCTCGTCGTCGTTCTCTGGGGGCTTCAGGTGAGCCTGGTTCTTACCCGTCATCATGTTCTGGTTGTGGACCTCCACCTGGTGGCGCCATATGCTGAAGGAGGATTTGAAGGTGCGCATGCATTCCAGGCACGTCAGCTTCTTGTACCTGCAGTGGGCCTCGTGGTCCTTCTTGACGAGCGGGCTGGAGAAGCGCAGGCCGCAGTAGGGGCACACGGTGGCGTGTCGGCAGCCTCTCTCGTGGTCGCCCTGCTCAGCCAGCGACGACAGCCTGACGTTACAGAGCCTGCAGGAGTAAACGCCGGCGTCGGGGCTGCTCTGTTGAAGGATCTCGTCCTGCTCCGGGTAGGGGACGCCCTCTGTCCCCGTGTCCTGGCCGGGCTTTTCCGCCGGATGCGTCCTTAAATGCTGCCTGTACTGGGACTGGAAGCCGAACTGTTTGCCGCAGTAGGGACACACGAAGCTGGACCGCGCCCTCTTTTTGGCCAGGGAAGGGGACTGAAGACCCTGCTTGTTCCTCTTCAGCTTCCAGAGCAGAGCCTTCTTGATTTCTCGCTCTCGCACGATGTCTATCAGCTTCTTCTGGAACTTCTCGTCCAGCACGGACGAGCTGGAGGACGATGCCGGGTTCTGGACCACGCCGTGCTGGGTTTGGCAGTGGGTCCACACTTTGAAGTTGGTGTGGAAGCGCTTGTGGCAGATGTCGCAGGCGTACGGCTTCTCTGGGTTGTGGTACATGTTGACGTGCCGATGCAGGCCGGCGCTGGAGCGGAAAACCTTCAGGCAGTTCCAGCATTTAAAAACCTTGTTGGGAGACGGCTCCTCGTCGTTCTCACCGGGGTCGCTGTTGGCCTGCGGCGCCTCAGCCCGTGACGCGTCTGTCTCCTGTGAGGCAGCGTGCTCCTTGAATACTTTGCTTTTTTTAAACGGGTACCTCCTGTTGTCGGGCCGGTCCTTCCTCTTCCCTGGAAGACTAAGCTCTGGCCTGCAGCCCTGGCTGTAATTTGTCTGGAAGTCTTTGAGGTTCACTGGCAGCGCGTCGCCGACCGTGATCCGAACTATGTCCATGGGGTCGGCCAGGGGACTGCTGGGCTCAGCCTTCACGCTGACGTCTCCTTCTACCTGAGTTTCTTTGTCATACCTGTTGAGATGCTTGGGCCTCAGGACCAACGGCGACGCTCTGGCTGAGTTGCCGTTGTGGGCGAAGGTGTCAGCCTTCGAGGCCATTTTGACGACTGATTGTTCTCGGTTCTGGAGGTCTTTGAGCTCCAGCGTCGGGGAGAAAACTGGAACGGGGCTGTCCATGGACAGGGATCTCCGGAGGAGGCTTTTTATGAGCGGGCCGCTCCGGTCGGGGGCCTGGCTCAGTTCTCTGGCCGGACCCTGGAAGGGAACGTTATTACGGTAGCGGTGGTGGAGCTCTTGGTGCTCATCTTTGGTTTCCTGGTCAGAACCGGACGGCAGCCTGATGGGCTGCACGTCGGCGTCACTGAAAGACACCGATGAGGTCAGCTGAGGCCTGACAGAGGCAACGTGTGACGAGTTTCCTTTCAGTATGGTGGAAAACGGGTGGCTGGGCTTCCTGTCGGGGGCTTTGTTCCGCTCTGGTGACTTCCTGCTGGACTCGGTTCTGACAGGCAGGTGTGAGTTGCGTTCCGATGGAAGCCGAGCCACGCCTCGAGGAGAATAAGGAGATGGAGATCTCTCTGATGTTTGTCCCTGATTTGAGTGAGCGGGGTGGGCTGCGTTGTTCTGGACCCGGCACACAATAACGCTCCTTGTCTGGACATCGTTCTCGTCCCCCTCCGAGTACGAGAGCCTCTTCCTGGACACGCAGTAGGACGCGTGCGGCCTCGCCGACACAATGTTTGTAAGAAATGGGATTCCGAGGCTGTAGCCGAGCTCCTGAATGGCTGCCAGGCTGCCTTTGTCCACAAACAGCGAGGAGGAGTAAATGTAATTCAGAACGATCTCGAAGGCGTCGGGTTCGCAGAAGTCCAGGTTCACCACTCTCAGCGAGTCTCCATCCATCCGCGTGAAAAGAGACTGGAAATACTCGCTGCTGGCAGCGAGGACGCTCTTATGGGCCTGGTACCTCTGGTCCGCCACCACCAGGACCACGTCACACATCTGGCCCCGCAGCCGCTGCTCGTTGAGAACCCCCAACACTGAGAGGGCATGGGAGGGGTTGCTGTAATGCACGAGGCTCTCCATGGCTGAAAGAGAGAAGAAGTGTGGGTCTTACTGCAGGAAAACAAACACGGCAGCGTGTAAATTCACAGGCTTCATCCTGGCTTCGCATAAAGACTGGTGTGCAAAAAGCAGAACCTGCCACCAGGAAAACTAAAATGAAATATTAAGACTGACTGGAAGAGCGAACAAAAATAGAGCTTTAATTCCTCCTTTCTGCCTGTTCTGCTCAGTATGGCGTTAAATTGGTTTCACCCGCTTGTCTTCACACGGTTTTCAAGAAAGATCTCTGCAAATGTCCGACTGCGAGCATCCACGTTCTAAATTTATCAGAGTTTTTGAACACGTTACTGTTTTGAAATGCGGGGTTTTAATCCTCCGTGAGAAAACAACAATACTTTTTACCACGAGGCAAGCGTTTCTCTGAGATCTACAAGACAGAAGCTGCCATCTGATGGCAAGCAGAGGAAAGCAGAAAGCTAAACCAGCTAAAACAGATTCTACAAACTTTGCCTTGTTTTCATCCTCGTCCCTTCAGGTCTATGAAAGTTTGAATATATATTTACGGGGAAAATCTAAGTAATGCGTCCACTTTGTACAACACAGCAGTCCTACTAGCAGCTAAATGTACTTCATTATGACACTGCCACCAATGTCCGACAGCTCTTCCAGCGTTGATTTTTCCCTCCAAACATTCTTCTTCTCATTGTGGCCAAATAGCTGAAACTTAAAAACGAGCTCGAGCAAAGGTGCTAGGAGTGGTCAGAATCACCCGCGGACGCCGTTAAAGCTACAAAAAGTGCCTGTTATGCCTGCATGGATGCTTTCAACCTGGGAGGGTTAGAGGAAATCCCAGGATGAAAAGTCACTGCAGTGGTGCACATGTCGTCATTCTCTGATTACTGGGTGGACCGGCACCAACACCTGCAGCGGCTTTATCAATCGACATGCTGAAATTATTTTTTTTAAGAAAGGAGAAAAAAAACGGATAGAAAAAGGAAAGCACTTTGTTCCAGCTGTGGCTGCTGTTAAAGCTCTATATAAATAAAGTTAATGACGATGATGATGATGTAATTCTACATCATTGTTTCTGACGTGTTTTACAGGTTTCCCTGCTCTCTACCCCCAGACATTTACGTTGGCTTGTTCAAAATAATTCAAACAAACAAATATCTAAAAATGCACATTTATAACACTATCTATTAATGTGGCTGCAGTGTAGCGTAGAGACATGCTGTTTTGGTTGATCTGCAAAGAGCTCGGGTACAGGCACTAGTAATTATGGAGCATTACATCATTGTAGCAGTCTGAGTATAGGGAATAGCTGCTTTGTCAAGTTAGTGTCAGACCCCAGCTAACGCAGGAAGTATTTATATATATATATATTTTTTTAAATCCCTCAAATTAAGAGTTTACCGCGACACCATCCTGAGCAGACATTCGTCTTCAATCGTACACTTTAAAAAAAAAAAAAAAGAAGGATATTTTAGACCAGAGTAAAGTCTGGATCTCAGACCATTGAGCTCAGGTCCTTCCTCCACAGACAGCAGAGGATTTCTAAAGCTACGCGCTGGTTCGGCCTTTAAAGCTACATCTGCGGTTGCAATGTGGTTTCATTTTTCACCAAACATAATGTGTCGTGTGCCGGGGTGTGTGTTTATGACACGGCAAAGCCCTGATGGGTTTTAATGGCTTTGTGCGCTGAACTCCATTACATATGGAACAACATGTGAAAGCAGTAAAAAATATATAATAATGAGAGAATTGAATGTGACGCCACAGCATCTCTTCTGAACATGGTCTTTTAACTCTGCAGTTCAGGGTCCCGTTCTGGTTTTGGTGCTGCAGCTCGGTCCGGGGCTCCGAGGAGGTTCTGTCAGGAAAACCAAGAGACGAATAAAAGTAACGCTGGGACACCAAACTGACCGTCCAGGCAGTAAAGGCGCGCCTGGATTCAAGCAGTGCTTACAGCACCGAAGGCAGCAGAACGGTTAGCGGTTTGTGGACGGGTCGGCCACAGACACAGACCTGCAACACAGCAGGTCGTGTTGCTCTTCCCTCAGAAGCAAAGCAAAGCTGGTCAACATCTGTATAGCAGCATCTGGAGAGAACTTAAGAAGCCAGGAGATCAGTTTATAAATACTAGAAAAAGAAATGAAAATCATTTACAGAAGAATAAAGTTTAAACAGCTCAACTGTCATGCAGACAGTTCATTGTAGACTGCTGAGAACTTTAACCCAGCTGCTTGTTTTTGTTGGTTGTAGTTTTTGTACTTTTTTAAATACTCATAGAGTTTTAATCTTTGTACATAACGATGCATGTCCTGTCTGCAACATTTCCTGTGACATGCTACTGAGACGGAGTCACTTATCAAAGATCTAACTCCGCGCCGATCATAGAAGCCATTGATTTATGTTCTATTGTGGCGATCTGCTGGCACCGATCTGCAAGGAGGTCCTGGGTTCGAATCCCAGCCTGGGCTTTTAATGCATGGAGTTGCATGCGTGGGTTCTCTTCAGGTCCCCCCACAGTCCAGAAACGTGACTGTTAATCGGCTGCTCTAAGTCGCCGTGTGGTATCGAGAGACGATGGCTCGTGGATGTAGCGTTCCGCCTGACGTTTATTTTGAAAATCTCATACGGGAAGTCATTTCCTTCTGTTTAGCCCGTTGACACTTCGTACATTTGTTAATGGGGGGAAAAGCTCCATTCATTCAGTAAAACGCGGACAACGCTTGGTCGAGTCTGACTCTAAACTTGTGTTGAAATGTTGGGAGGAATGAGGAAGGAGGTGGGGGGCAGTAGCCGCGTTTCAAAGGGGAAGCTGGATGCGCTCACAAAACATGGCTCAGTTTGTCTCGTCAGAACTTCGTCCACGGAGACGCGCCGTGCCGTTTACAAGAACCGCTCCCCGCGTGACCGCGGCCGCCGCGCGACACAGCACCGGCGGGCGGCGGAGCTCCAGCGGCTCCGTCGCTGCGGAGAAGAGCGGAAAAGTTGAGCGCCTTCCTCCGGACGCCGCCGGTCTTCCCAGAAAACGGCTCGCCGGAGTGAGTTCGGGGCGGGTTGGACCCGTTATCTTCGGCAGAAGTACGGCTTTGCGCCTTTAGCCAGTGAAAAGGAGGGGAAACACCCCTGACACAGCGCCGTCTGCCACACTGGCTGTAGCTGCTCGGCTCGCACAGAAGCTCAATCCCCTCTTTTCGAGTTACGTCAGCGCGGAAAAGGAAAAAAAGCTTCTCCTCAACAGCGCTCTACCAACTCCGTCCCAGGCTCCCCGCTCTTTCTGTCCGCCGACAAATATTCTGTCCCGTCCACACTTACCCGTCCCGTCGTGAAAACGGTGTCGCCTCCACGCAGCCAGGACTTTGTTCAGTGTTGTGTAGCTTTCAGCCTGCTGGTCGTGATTCCATCCATCTTGAATTTGACGTCATCCCACACCAGGGATGAGGTCATCGCAGAGACCGCTCGTCACGTGCGCTGCGCGCTGATAGGCGGGTTAAGTGACAGGAGGCGGGCTGAACGGAGGAACCTCGCAATGGGGGCTAATTTAAAGAGATAGTTCACGATTTTTGTTCTGAGGTTCAAGTTATCCGTTGTTTTTAGACATTTTTTTTTATAAAGCTGTCAGAAGTTAATCCTAATTTACTGGGGAACTATTAACAGCAGCAACTTCGTTCACACACAGTAGCCCGTTTTGATGGTTTGTGGGGTTTACAATGATATTCATTGGCAGTTTGTGACATTTCCCCCCTTAAAATATGCATTCACTAAAACGATGTGACTTTTCAGAACATAGTTTAGTTTCAGTTCATACTCTTAGCTATATATGGGCTATTCCAGCTGTAGTTCAACGTCTTATAAAGATCAGACTATAAACAGTCGCTCTAAAAGGTGACACACACACACACACACACACACACACACACACACACACACACACACACACACACACACACACACACACACACACACCTGTACTAATGTCAGATTTATCTGATGTAAAAAAATGGGACTATGATGCAACCTTTCCCATATAGGACATGCGGCAAACTATATACTCAACTGAATAATAAGAAATGTAAAAAATAAAAGCCACATTTATCTGGATGCATAAATGTGTGTATATATATATATATATATATATATATATATATATATATATATATATTTTTTTTTTTTTTTTTTTTTTTTATATATACACCTTTAAACAGGAGAGTGGAAATTATAGGGAGTCCACAGTTCCTGCATTGACATGTCTCCTAACCCCAAAGAAACTAATTAGGTCTGCAAATAAAAAGGAGCTGGGTCATTATAGTACAGCACTGAGGTTGTGTAAGTACTTATATCCAGTGGGGACTTGCCAGGCCTGCAAGCCTCTTCCTGGAAAGCTGATTATGCTTCAGTGCATTACAAGCATGCTGAAATCAGATGCAGCACCGATGAGGAACACTGTGTCATTACTTCTGTTGTGACTGTTTCTGGTGAAAGCACACCATGGCATAGAGTGCTGATGATTCTTCCTTTGCGATATGAATGCATGTGTGCATTGTGAATTTGGTTGACTCGGAATGCAAGCCTCCCTGCATCATGGTGCACCGGCAAGTCAGCATATGCCCAGTAATTATTGCTTAATGACTCAAGTAGTCTAAGTTTTAATTGGGGCCCTTTTACCGCCTCATTACAGTAAAATGATTGCAAGCAATAATTAAAGAAGCCTTCACGTGAAGAGAGCCAGCAGCAATTTCTGACATCAGCTCTAATAAGACGTTTCATTGGAATTGTGAATACGATAACGGCCAAGTCTTTATCCTTTTTTTTCTGTCACACATGCAGCCACGCAGGTCTGAAGATGAAATAAAATGGCAGGGTTCTTACTCCTCTGTACATGACATTAATGGTTACATTAATGGTTGACACAGTTGGCTGCTAATACTCGCAGCATGGCAAGCACCTCCATGGTTACCTGTGGGGAAACTGACTCATTGGGGATTTTGACTCCTCCTATCAAACATCTCTCTCTCTCTCTCTCTCTCTCTCTCTCTCTCTCTCTCTCTCTCTCTCTCTCTCGTACCATAAACATGTCTACTGGCACTGTCTAACAACATGTAAACTGACAACTACTTCAATATGTAAAAAAGATAATAATCCCACTCTGTTTTGCTTTTTGAAACTGGTTATTTTCTCTTCTTTGTAGAGACGTTCAACAGGTCAAATAGTTGCGACCAGGACCATGCTGTATTTTCTGGGGCTAATGTCATTTGAATGTCCATAAGTGGCTTTACAGAATGCTTTGCCACCATTTCATATTTACCCCTTGCTGTCATTGTCTTGCTGGCCAAGGGGGACTTGATGCCGTTACGAGGGGTGGAGAAAGACAAGGCCACAGAGGAATCAGCCCGAGCAGGGAGCTAGCGGCATCTCGAAGTTGAACGTGCATTCACTATGCGGTGGCTGAATGTATGCTGGAGATTCTAAACTGTGAGAGATGAGGTGGATCCTCATAATCTGGGCGTCGGAGGCCCTTCTGGCTCTCGGTTTGGGAGAAAACGCTGTGGATGAAGGTAGGCTCAAAAAATCTGGCAAAAGGCTTCACATTGAAACATAAGCTCAGCGACTATTTATAGTCAAAATGTGAACAGATGAATATAAAAAAAAAAAACGACGTTTTGTTGACCGTTTATATTATATTCCAGCAAATAGCTTATCTTTCCCCGGCTACCATCTATGCACCTGGAACAAGACCAGAATTGTGAGTTTCTTGGTGGTTCATTCGGTGCCTCACACCGTGACAAAGCCTTGTGGGGGCTGGCTCCTCTGGACGACCTGCACCATCACCCTGTACACCATGAAGCATCAGGTTGAGTACAAGGCAGTAAAGGAACAGGTGACAAGGTGCTGCGATGGCTATGAGCAAGTTGGTCGTTACTGTTCCCTGTGTAAGTGTACTCCGCATCCGTTATCCAGCCTCTGGTTGGAGCCTCAGAGATGCCCACGTTCTTTTCTGCTTTTTAAACGGTATTTCTGTCTTTCTGTTCGATGAATCTGATGATGTAGTATCCTGCTCCACAGCCAGCTCTGCAATCAGGCTGCCCTTTCAGTGTGTGGTGCTGTGTGCAAGACACCAGATGGGCGAGCAGAAAGTGCAACGCCACAAATAACTCTCCGCTAATATGCGGCCTGTAACGTGTTATTTCCTTTGAATGAAGCTGTGAACAGGAGTGATGAGTTTACCGCCAAGCCAGGATGCTGTCCAACTGCAGATGGATTGTCTCCCGGTTCTGTGCGCTGTGACTTTGATTTAGACTGTCCAGGCTGGCAGAAGTGCTGCCAGAGATGGGGCCAGTTTCTCTGCACCGATCCCACAAGTTAGTGCACCTCCTGTTTGTACGATTATTAAACTGTGGAGCTGGAGTGCTCTTTGAGTTAAAGCGATGGAGTTTTATCTAAAAAGAAACATCAAAGTTAATTGTGATTTCTTTCTGTAAAGCCACAAGTGGGAGAGACGAGTTCAGCCCAAATCAACCTCAGTAATGTCACACAACAATTAAATAATTTTGTGTTAGCTGTAAATCTTACTATATTGTCAGTAACATTACTGTTAGTTAAATATTTGCCCAGGGGTGCTGATGCAGCTATACAGCTCAGCAGTCATGCAAATTTTCCTTAAAAAATCCATCACTTCTCCATCCACTGGAATAGTGCTATATAAGCAAAGATTTATTAATACGGTTTTCAAACGTAACTTTACCAGAGTTCTCTGCACTTTATGACCACTTTCAAATACAGACACTCACCATAAATGAATGGCAGGTATGTCTACGTTGAACAGGCTTTAAAGGTTAGCTGTAAAGCTTATAAAAAGAGAAGGACCGCAAGAAATATAGACGGGACAAAGACAGTAGTAAGGACGGACACAAGAAAGGAAGAAATAATCAAGGGAAGGTCACAGTGAAAGAAAGTGGGAAGAGCACAACCAAGGAAGGAAAGATAGAAACCAAGGACACTAAGAGGAATTAAAAAATGAGGGAAGAGGGAACACAGACAAGCATGCGGTTGTTTTGGCAGTAAAACCTGGAATTACAAACATTTTTGCATAATTTCTTCTCTTATACTCATCCAGACCTGAAGGAAACACCAATGATAATCCATAATTACTTTTGTAGACCCTAATCATGGTGAATGTAAATCTGACTTTGTTTAATTCAAAGCTTCCATTTATCTGAATACAGTCAACTGAGGTCCTCATTATAGGCAATAAAAAATACCACCTTTAGCAGCAATAACCCTGAGTGCATGCCTATATATGATCATACTGATCTCTTAAATCACTCTGGTGGAAATCTAGCCCACTCCCCTTCAGCTTGCCGTCAGTTTAATGAGGTTTGTGGGTCTTTGGTTTGACTTTAAAGGCCTTGCAGGTTGAAGGTGTCAACAGTTGCTCTTGCAATCATTGCCGACAACCTTTAAACTTTTTGATAACTCATCATTGAAAACTCCAGATCATGCAGCCATTTTGTGTTCAATTCTGTTATCACCTATTCTGTGTTTTCTATATTTCGAGATTCATTCAGGAAGAAATCGTTATTAGTCAGTATCTTTCCCACATATATTAAAGCTCGAAATTAAATAAGGTGTTGCTGCTTTTTGCCAACACTGTATTTTCTTGGATAAAGTGATGTTAGAGTTTGTAGGAATTTGTAGGTTCTTATTTTATTTTAAACATTTTTTAAGCTAAATAGATCTTTTAAATGTAACTTTTTAGGACCAGAACAGGATCTGAGGTGTCAAGGAAGCCTCTGGAATGCAACTGTGACAGTGAAGATGGATTACCAGCTACTGTTGTCCAGGGAAAATGGACTTCTGAATCTCACAAGATTATTACAAGCCATGGTAACACAGCTCCTGAGTTTATCAAACCATTCCTGACGATGCTAATAGGACATCTGAGATATATACGGTGCCTGGCAAAAGTTTGCATAATTATTGCATTTGTACATTTTATCATATTAAAACAACAGACTTTCATCGGTTTTGATGACATTTTCTAGGGCCAACACAAAGTCACAGTTAAGTGGGAAGAAAATGATGTTTTCCCCCCACACACACCCAGGCAGTTTATTTTTTCGATCATAATTGCTCTCCCTTTAGCTCCATTTAACTTCTCTTCAACTCTGGTCAGCTTCCTTGTACCTGCTATAGAAAAGCCTCCCCATAGGATGATGCTGCCACCACCATGCTTCACAGCAGGATGAAATGTTAGGATAGAAATCTGCAGTGTTCTTTGATTTCTAATAAAACTGCTGTTTTGCTTCACGTAAAATCTAAATGAAAAACAAAAACGTTACATGTAACATAACAAAATGTGAACATGTTTAAGGAAACTAAAAGTGCATACATTTTTCTTGAAATTAGTGTATTTGTCCTTGATTTGAGCAGGCAAGTTTAAATGATCTGGCTATGGAATAAGACTTTTGCACTTAAAATAGGAACAACTCATCTCCATCATCTTATTTCAAGCACAATATATCTAACTATCTTATTTTATGGGTCAAAATACTCATTCCATTGTCCGATATTCTTAATTACCTGCTTAAATCAAGGAGAAATACACTCATTGCAAGACAGCTTTACCTTTTTTTAGTTCCCTTTTTGCCGTGTATGGATACTTTGGAAGGCACTATAGGGTAATGATGTTAAGAACATTAGCCAATCTTCACCACTGTTTAAGTACCTGGATACTCTCTAAATAGTGATGTGAATAAAATCACATCCTGATCTAATAATGAGGTTTATTGTAAAAATATGTGTTCTCATTTTTCTTAAAAGATAACTGGAGCTCTGGAGTCTGAGGCTTCCATCTTTTATCTCGATTCATGGCCTGTTCATCCCTACAGAATTTCCACATCTCTGCTGATCCTGAGCAACTCGTCTCTTTCACTGTCCAGCGTTACAGCAAAGCTGCACCTTCTACTTAAACACATACCGGAGGTGTCGGCTGTTACAGTGCAAGGTGAAGTCTCCGTACGACAGCAACGACTCTGTGAAGCTACTTGAGGCTGTTTTTTTCTTTTCCCTCTCCTACAGAGAAATGACATTCTTGCAGAGTTTTGAGAATGATTCATGAAGCAGAGAACACGGTGTTCAGGAAAAAATGACTCAGCCGCACCACGGTTTCCTTCTCCCACCACTTCTGTTTGAGAGACAGTCTTCTGTGGGATGTTTCCTGCAATAGCGGAAAATAACACCAGAGCGACTGCGCGCACAAACACACACGCCCACGCACATACAGGCATGCACAAGCGCACTCTGATATTAATCATAAATCATATTGGTTACATTTTCACAAAAGACATCAGGTGGGTCGCCATCGTGCGTGCGCTTTCAGCAGCCTTAAAGATTCTGTTAGAGATAATGAATCCCCTCTGCTTGTTTTAAATCAGCACTTGAGCTGAGTGTAACAATGGTCTTATTTTTAGATACATCAGAGTGACATAGCCTTTGAATTAAAGCTACAAGGATGACACACATGAAGCCAGCCGAAGTTGAACATTGTGATTAACTCTGATAACTGCATTCTTTGATTTGCCACGTCACTTTTTGACATTACAATGTGAGTCTCTAAAACCTTCAAATAACCCCCTAACATGTCTGGCCTTCCCACAGCAGATGTGGATGAGTGTGTGCACCCGGCTCTTCATCGGTGCTCTCTGCAGGCAGACTGTAACAACACATTGGGCTCTTACCAGTGTGTCTCCCGACAAGAATATTTGCAAGATGACGCTGACAGTCCCCATATGAACTGTGCAGGTAAGTCTGTGTGCTTCGCAAGACGTGCAAAAATCCTTCCTACGGTGCAAAGATTGCTGCAAGATATTTTGGGGGAATTTATCTCGGCATATGAGGACTGCTCTTTTACAGGCAGAAATGATCTATTGTGTATATCCCTCTTTTTTCACGTTTTGTCATATTACAACCTCAGATTGTGTTTATTCATTTACTGGGATTTTATCTGATAGACCAACACAAAGTAGCATATAACTGTGAAGTGGATGTGGACTTTGCTGTTGACCTAAAATTGAAAGCCTTTGCAAGGAGGGCATTATTTAGAGAAACAGCCAGAAGGCCCATGTTAACACTGGAGGAGCTGCAGAGCATCTGTTGACAAGACAACTAGTGGTCGTGCACTTCAAAATCTGGCCTTTATTGAAGAATGGCAGAAAAAAAAGTTGTTTTGCAGTTTGCCACGGGCCATGTAGAGGATGCAACAAACACGTGGAGAAAGGTGCCCCGGTCAGATTAGACCAAAAGTTTACATTATGGCCTGCATGCAAAACACCAAGTTAACACTGCACATCGTTGAACATAACATCCCAACAGCAATAATATCACAGTGGCAGCATCATGCTGTGGGGATGCTTTCCTTTAGCAGAGACAGGGAAGCTGGTCAGAGTGGGATAGATAGCTGGAGACCTGAGACCATAGGGTGGAGGGTCACTTTTCAGTGTCTAAATGTGCAACACTAATAGAGATATACCACAAAGGACTTGCAGCTGTAATTGTGGAAAAGCTGGTTCTGCAAACATTTTTACACAGGGAGGCTCAATACAAATGCATGTCAGACTTTTCAGAGCTTTATTTACACAGAAAGTAACATGTATCCTGTTTTTTCCATTTCAAAACTGTACTAGCTGTTGGTTTATCACAAATCCCAGTAAATTCCCAGATTATTTTGAATAAATGTTTTTGCAGGCCACTCTACATCCCAGTCAAACTGGGAAATGGGAAGATATATTTTCTAGTGGAGCAATTAAACACACCTATAATAAAGACTTGGTGGGATCCTGTTAAAAGAGTAAGTTAGTTTAAAAGAGCTTTTGCCACATATTCCTATAATGATTCAAATTGTATTTTAATTAGATTGGACAGGTTTTATTTTTTTAATTTATTTTTTTACTTAAACTTGTTTTTTATCTATGAAAAAACTTAAGATGACTTCTGTTGTGACTCATAATTATTGTATAAAGGTAAAAGGGGGCTTTCCAGTACCATACACAGGAAAGTCCCAAACAGTACTTAAAATATTACATCAGAAAACAGAGTGAGCTTCTTTCCAAAGCTTATGCCTAAAGTTATTATACAAAAAGTCTCATTTTCTCCTGGCTTTTGTTACTGATGAAGATAAACATATCAGAGCCAAGTGTGGGGGTAGCATCCATATGTGGACTCAGGGGCAGGAGGCAGGAAGGTTAAGAATGCAGTAAATGTGTCTTACTGTAGACTGAATCACGAAATGACAGATGCAACAGAAATCCAGACAGGAGAGTCAGAAGATCAGAGCAGGAAAATACAAGAGGAGTTGATAGGATATAAACATGATGTGTAAGAAGGAGGCTGAGCGTCTGCAGATGATAGGCTTTTTTAGAACCTGAACACACGCAGTAGAGGTAACTGAGTCCTTTGAGTCAAACGCGTTGAAACGGAAAAACGGCTGAAACGTGCAGGACAGCATGTCAACAGAACCAACACTGGAAACACTGTTCTATACATAGGAAGTAATGTTGTCTAAGGCGCAAGGTGGAAACGTATTTCAAAATAAAGGTTTTACCAGAGATTCAGAACATAATCTGCGCTTAGACAAACAATATTGTAAGGAATCAAAAACATGTGCCATCATAGCAAGAGCTTGTTATTTCTGCATTCCAGGATATGCAAAAGGTCCGTTTATAAGTTAACCAATGCAATCAGAGCCGAAGAAGGGCAGAAAGTGTCTCTTTCATATCTGTCTAACGTACAGTGCCTTGCAAATGAATCAATGTCCTTTTCTAAAGTTTTCACATTTCATATACGTAGTGCATAATCACAATGTAGAGAGAAGTTTGTTTTTTAAAATGGAGACAAGAATCTGCTAGGTTCTGCGTGCATTTGTTTTCTGTCACGTTGCTCTGATACCCCAGAAGACAACCCAGTGTAAGCAACTCTGCTCGCCGATCAGGCAACTATAGTCCACCAGTGTGCAAAGTATAATCTTAGAGCCATCTGTTTTGTTTCTGGCCTCAGAGGTTTGTTAGAGAACATCAGTGAACAAACAGCATCATGAAAAGCAAGGCACACAGCAGACAGGTCAGGGAGGAAGCTGTGGAGGAGTTGAAAGCAGAGTTAGGTTATGAAACAATGTCTCAAGCTTTGACAGTCTCTCAAAGCTCTGTTCAGTCCATCATCTGAACATGGAGATATCATGGGACCTTTGAAAACCCAACAAGACACGGGCCTCTAACTAAACCAACAAGCTAGACAAGGACGACCATGGTAACTGTGGAGGAACTGCAGAGATCCACTTCTCAGGTGTGAAAATCTGTTGCATTGACAATTGGTTATCACACACTTCACAAATCAGGGATTTATATAAGATTGGGAAGAAAAAAAAATGTGGAAAAGGTGTGCTGGTTAGACTAAAGCTGAGCTTCTTGGCTTACATGCAAAATATTAATTAAAACCCATGGTTTAAATGTCCCATACATTGCAATGCGAAAGCATTCATACCCCTTATATGCTTTTACATTTTCTCCGGTTAGAACCTCAAAACACAATCAATCAATCAATCAGTCAAATTTGATTTCTAAAGTGCTTTACAACAACCACAGATTGAACAAAGTGCTGTACAGAATTAAAAAAATAAAGAAAAATAAATCAGCTGTACATATAACTGTAAATCAGTTCACATTTTACACATGAGAGTCAAAACTCTCATGTATAAAAGGCCAAACTGAACCAATAGGTCTTTAACCGGGCCTTGAACAGGGGCAGAGTTGTGATGGCGCGTAACTCCAGGTGAAGAGCATCCCAGACGTCAGGCCCTGCCACTAAAAACGCACAATGGCTCCACTGTTTACACCTCCACCGTGGGACCACCAGCAGATGTTGCTAGGAAGAGCATAAGGCTCTACTGGGCTGGTGAAGAGTCAGAATGTCACTCAGGTAAGACGGTGCAAGGCAATGGATTGAGCTGAAAACAAACAACAGGATTTTGAACTGAATTCTGAACCGAACCGGGAGCCATTGAAGGGAGTAAAGGACAGGAGTGATGTGGTCATACTTGTGGATGTTGGTGAGAAGTCGAGCAGCAGCATTCTGCACGAGCTGTGGATGGTTTACAGAGGCTTGGTTAAGTCCAGTATACAATGCGTTACAATAGTCCAAATGGGAGCTGATAAACATGTGAATATTTTTTATCAAGATCACAATTGAGAAAAGATTTAACTTTAGCTAATAGGCGAAGCTGAAAAAAACTGGCCTTTACTACAGAATCAGTTTGTTTATTGAATTTTAAGTTGTTGTCGAAGGTCACTCCAAGAATTTTGATGGAAAGGCTGAGGTGTAAGTCCTGAGGTGTGAGGTTCAAAGCTAAATTTGGTTGACTTGGAGAAAATAATATAAATTCTGTTTTGGACTCATCCAAAGGGAGAAAGTTTAGTGATAACCATGTTTTGATGTCATCAAGACAAGCTTAAATGGACTGTGTGTCTGGAGAGTTTGGAGACACAGGCAGATAGATTTGTAAGTCATCTGCATAAAGATGGAAAGACACATTGTGATGATTGATTACAGAGCCTAATGGCGTCATGTATAAAGAAAAAAAGTGCAGGGCCAGTGTATTTTATTGGGATTTTATGCAATAGACCAACAGAAGTTAATTTATAAATGTGAAGATGAAGGATGATGCATGTTCCTAAAGAAGATTAAACATGCACTGCAAAACCTTTACATTTATGGTAATTTTAAAAAGAACAATGCGTTTTTATTAAAGAAAGCCTTAAGAGATTCCACATCCTGTTTACCACGAACCATGCTGGACAAACAGAGAAGAAGGTTCACTAGTCAGATGAGACCAAAACTTTGCTTTATGGCTCAACTTTATGGCCTAAATGAAACTAATGCAAATTGTCAGGGTTTGCTGGCGAGGACTTAGGTGGCAACGAGGCGGAGGCAGGCGCATGGTGGAAAAAAGGGATTTTAATCAAAAGGAAAAACTTACAGGATGCACAGAAGTCCAGGGAAAAACACAGGCTCGGGAACATGCTTCAACGGAGGCGACTACTCAGAGGACAGAACACAGAATGACCCGACAACGGGGAAACTTAAATACAGGTGGGAATCATGGGAACGCAGCTAAGTCTGGTCAGGAAGGAAACCTGCTAGAAGCTGCAAAGGACTTGAGATGGGAGCAAAGTTTCACCTTCCAGCAGGACAACAATCCCAAACATTCATACCAAGTTACCATAGATTGGTTTAGATGAAAGCATGTTCATGTGTTAGAATGGCCCAGTCCAACACAGATCTATTTCTAATTGAGAATCTGAGACAGGACATGAATATCTGTATTCACAGACCTTCTCTATCCAATCTGACTGATATTATAAAACTGAATGGGAAACAATGGGACTCTGAAGATGTGTCATTTGTGGAAAAAACTTTAATTGTTGTATTATTGTGCTTCCTCTTCATAGTTATGTGCTACGTTAGCTTGGTCTGTGATAACTTGACAAAAAGTGAAAATCTACAAGGGGTATGAATATATTTTTGCAAGGCGCTGTACATGACAGCTGACTCCAGGCAGACAAAAGATCCCGCAAAGAAAAGAAGGAGAAACTGAGGGGGAAAGCTCATCACCTCCAGTAACAAAGACAAAATAATTTTTTTTCAGTCATCACAGCATGTAGTTAACAGCATGAAGTAAACATTCAGATTCAGATTTCATACTTTTAACCGCCATGACAGCTTCTGTGTGTTATGGGTGCCTTAACACTGACGTAAAGTTTTCCTTAGAAGCTTTGATTCAACATGTTCTGGTTAATTTTGCTTCCAGGTGACAGCGGGGTGCGGACCACCACCAGGCCCCCGCTGGTGAACTCAACCTTTTCCTGGACTGTTAACAGCACACAGGACCCTTCAGGCGATGGCACCATGAGTGGCTTCGTCTCATTTGAGACCAGCGTGGCTCCATCTCTGACTAACAGCAGTTCTGTCGCCTATAATTCATCACATGCTTCACTGGGGACAAGTTCAGCACCGGTTACCAGCATGAACTCAGCTGCATCCTCACCTCTACCAGCACCCGCATGTCGTAAGAAATACTGGACCTTCATCCCAAACTGCTTCAGAAAACCAGAACTTAAAGACAAATTTTTATTTTTAGTCCAGATAGAAAAGCAAAGTGCTTTAGACAAGAGAAGAACTTTCAGCGAGTCTAACTTGTTATTGTGTTTTTTTCTTTTTTTTTTTGTATTTAAAAAAGTCATGTTAAGCGCAGAGAACATATGAAAGCAACATTTATAAGATTCTCTTTTGAAGTTATCACACCTGGTGGAAGCCTACATGCAGAGGGTTCCTCAGATATTTGCTATACCAAATAAACCAGGCAGCTTCTTAATCACTGCTAATATTAGATCAATAAGGTTTTATTTTAAATACTTGTGCTACATTTCTGAAGTTGGTGAGGTTACGTGGCATTTGTCAAACCCTTTTCATTATACAAATATACCGGCTTCAGGGAAATCTACAGAATAACTTTATACAGTGACTACGCAAACTGTAACCACCCTTACGTAAATATGAAATACCTTACCTTTCAGGCTTTAAATTACCGCTAGGGGACAATGGAAGCTTTTTTATATTACTGATTGTTATCAAAAGAACATCATACCCACAAAGAATCATACGGTAACATCATCATCAGTGGTTACTTTCATTTCTGTAATTTCGTTTTTTGGTAAATTAGACAAAATTCTGATCAGGTTAAAGCATATGAGAGCGAGAAGTGGTGTGAATATGGAGAAGTTTGGACAAAGGAGGGGCAAGATAGTGGATGGCCTTAAAAGTAAGGAGGAGTAACTTAAATTGGATCCTGAATTGGATGGGAAGCCAGTGTAGCTGTTGTAGAATATTGGTTATGTGTTGGAAAGAGGAGGTTGGGGTGATGATACGGGCGGCAGAATTCTGAACCCACTGAAGTTTATTGAGGGTTTTCTGTGGGAGACCATAGAGGAGAGAGTCACAATAGTCAAGACGGGGGTGACTAAGCTATGAATAAGGACAGAAGTTCTTATTCATGGGGCCTGAGGGAAGGACGGAGGCGGTTTATGAAGTGAAGGTGGAAATAAGCAGAGCAAATAATGTTATTAATGTGGGACTGAAAGGAAAGGGGGCTATCGAAGATGACACCAACATTTCTTACCTGGACAGAAGGGGAGATTACGTGTCAATAGTTAAAGAAAAACGATTGGCTTTAGAGATGGTTGAATTGGTATCAATTAGCATTTCTGTTTTATCAGAATTCAGTTTAATAAAGTTTGCAGTGAACCAGGAGTTAATAGCAGAGAGGCGAGAGGAGAGGTGAGAGGGAGGTAATGTGGTGGAAGGCTGGCAGGACAGGTGGGTGTCACCGGCATGGGACTGAAAGTTGATATTAAAGTGGCGAAAGATGGAGCTGAGGGGGAGGAGATAAATAATAAAAAGGAGACGGCCAAAGACAGAGCCCTGGGGGACGCCAAGTAACAGGAGAGTGAGTGGAATTAAATGAACTGGGTGTGGCCAGTTAGGTATGAGCAGAACCAGGACCGGGGCTATGCTGATAGAAGAATGTCTCTGGAGGAGGAGGGAGTGTGAAATGGTATCGAACGCTGCACTCAGATCAAGCAGGATCAGGAGGGAGAGAAGGTTGGAGTCAGAGGCCAAGAGAAGATCGTTGGTGATTTTAATTAAGGCTTTTTCGGTGCTATGGTGGGGATGAAAGCCAGACTGGAACTGCTCATGTAAATTATTGGTGGTAAGATGGCCGTGGAGTTGAGAGGCAACTATTTTTTCGAGGATTTTTGAGATAAATGGAAGGTTCGATATGGGGCAAAGGTCGCTAAAATGATTAGGGTCAGAGCCGGGTTTCTTTAAAATTAGAGTGATGACTTTAAAGGCAGTGGGAACAGTTCCAGTGATCAGGGAAGAGTGAATAATGGTTGTAATGTGAGGGAACAAAGAGGAATGGCAGGATTTAACAAGGACAATGGGAAGGGGATCAAAGAGAAAGGTTGAGGATTTAGAGCTGAAGATGATATTTGAGATGGCAGCCATGCCCTTCTGGACATGGCCGCCAGGAGAAAGGATTATTATAAGACATGGGGAGTGCTCAAAAGAAAGGGTGGAAGGAACAGCTAATGAATTTTAATAATTTTGTCATTGAAATATGAGAGCAGGGAGATACCTGTGTCATTAGAATACAGGTGAGCAGGAAGGGAATTTGAAGGTCTGGTTATCTTCTGAAGTAGTGAGAAGAGAGTCCTAGTCCCCAAGGTTACAATTTATTAGATCAGAGCAATAGTTGGATTTGACTATTTAGATTTTTTTCTCTGTACAGATGGAAGTGGGTTCGGTACATGTTGATGTGAATTGTTAGTCCAGTTTTCTTTTGGAGGCACTCTAGCTGACGTACATTTGCCTAGAAGGTTCAAGGGTAAACCAGGGTGCAGAGTGGGAGAAGGTGACAGAATTGACAGAAAAATGAGTAAATCAGAGGAATGGCGAATCCAGACTAAGTTACTATACTAATTCAAATGGCTCCCAATAAGACTGCCAGAGTGAATGTATGTATGTATATAGATAGATAGATAGATAGATAGATAGATAGATAGATAGATAGATAGATAGATAGATAGATAGATAGATAGATGGATAGATGGATAGATGGATAGATAGATAGATAGATAGATAGATAGATAGATAGATAGATAGATAGATAGATAGATAGATAGATAGATAGATAGATAGATAGATAGATAGATAGATAGATAGCTTCAGATGGGTGATGCTTGTTGATGGAGAAACGGTGCTTTTCCACTCCTAACAAAAACACAGAGCAGAGCTTTGTGGTTAATCTTAAAAGGGGAGACTAGAAAACCCAAAGGACACAAACTGGTTTAGCCAGTCCTTCGGCTTACCAATGGCAACAGTGACATTTTTTTAAGATTTTCTTTACCTCATTACACTTTGTAGTTAATGTGAGAATGTGGTTTAGAGATTTCCCAAGTTTTTTAAAATCTAGGGCAATTGACAGCTCCAACCTGACCAATTTACTAGGTAAGCACCACAAAGCACACTCTATATGGTGTCACACTAGTTTGTATTTGTCTTGTGTTTCAATGAATGGATGTGGCTCTAAGTAAATAACGTTGCATCATCACATTTCCATCTCTGGGCAATGAGTGGTTGATGAAGTTCACTTTTGGTTATTCCTCTTCATGTTTGAGAAGGCTGAGGTGTTCGACTCATTTTCTGAATAATTCAGTCTGTTAGTACTTGAGTACAGTGGTGACTGCTGATAAAAACACTAGGAGTTGGGAATGACAACATAACAAAAAAACCTCTCCTCGAATATTAATCTGCCCTCGGTCACTTTTGCATGCTCCTGGGTTTTCAGGTCTAGTCGGTCCAATCCAAATTCATTTACCCCTTTTTTCTTCCAGTAAAAGTCTCATGAAGCTACTATTTTGGAAGCAAATTACCCCATTTTTGTTTGCTGTGCCGTTTTCTCCTGTCTTTTCATTATTGTAGTTAGACTCTTTCATTTGTATCGTGTGAGGGACATTCACACCAGTGCTTTTCAGCTGCCAGGGGTCTTACTTCATTAACAGGTATCATGACTTAGGCCTTGTACACACGTAGCCAGGCTTTTATAAAAACAAATATCTCTGTAACATCAGCTGGAAATAAATGACCAGAGATCCTATTGATTTGGTAGAAGTATCCACAACAAACAATCTTTAATTAACCAATCAAGCAGGTCGCTTTGCGGTCTTGAACTGTTTAGACAAGTCTTATGACGGCTGCATTTAGTAGTAGTATGAACGACCACCTAAAAAAAAACATTAAACTGAGGCCTTAGTCCTCAATGTGGCCGACCCAGGTTCGACTCCGACCTGTGGTCCTTTGCCGCATGTCTCTCCCCTCTGTCGTACCCCCTTTCCTGTCAGCCCACTGTACGAAAAACGAGCCGCTAGTGCCATAAAACCACAAAAAACAAAACATCAAGACCTGAGGATGAAATCACATGAAAGCCAAAAGTTTCAAAACATATATACAAACTCATCTGTCAGGTGCCATTTGCCATTGAAATATCAAAATTAGGCCTATACAAAAAATAAAATAAAAAAAATACCCAAAACAAACCCAAAATGGGATAGGAATGCTGAAAAATCAACACTCAGACACATTTTATGATAACTACTTTTTACTTAGTAATAAATTAGTTTTCTGTCTATGCTTTCCCCCCGCAATTTTCATGGGGGCGCCTCCCGAGCCCACTGACAAACAGCAACCGCATGAGCATGAGTATGCCAACATTAATGCACAGTGTTACACCAATATCTTTCTGTGGAACTCTTCCGAACAGCCTTTTAACCAGTTACTTATTGTCATAAATGCCAATGATTCAAGACATTATGATGAAAAGCCCTGCTTATAAAAAAAAAAAACTCTGTTTAAAGGACTGATAATCATGGCCCTGATAACTATGTGACAAACCAAAGTCTGGAAGGGAAATCAAACCCAATAGCGGTGGATTTATTGTTTCTGACACAGCGTGAAATAAATCAACTCAACTGGTCATCTTAGATTATAAAAAAAACACAAATAGGTGAATATATGCAAAAGCAAAAATAAGTGAAGGCATTTACTTTAACTATGTGAAATTATGTTAATCACTACTCTCTTTCTATGGTCACCCTACCAGGTCCTCCCAACATCAGGGGCTTGTGGTCTGCTAATGTCAGTGGAACATCCATGTCTGTCTTCTGGTCAGCCCACCCTCAGAGCAACCAGACTTTCCAGATAACTTTGAGGAAGACCTCAGATGTCACTGAGCTCTGGGAAACGAATATGACAATGATGGAGATGAGGGGACTGCAGCCTGGGGAGCTCTACAACGTTACAGTGACACCTTGTGCTTGTGGAAGGCAAGGGTCCACTGTTCACATGATGGTCAAAACTGGTAAGAATAAAATATTACAGCGCTTTATTAATACAGAGTCATTGTTTACTAAAACCTGCTGGACATTTTGGTCTACTTTCTGAAAAAATGAGTAGGCCCTGTAAGCTCAGCTGTTAAATTGTTATTATTGTGTGAATATAAGCACCAGCATAAAAGCTTTAGATTAATCCAACCAGTCACAATGCATTTTGGAAAAATGCATGAGTGCTGCATATCACTTTTTTTAGTAGCAGGAAAAAAGTATTGCTGTGATACTTCTGTTCCTCAGCTGGGAGGTTTGTCTAACTCGACCTTTGTAAAAAGTAAGGAGTAATAAATATTCATTAGTTTGCCGTTAGGGTCTTATATGAGATAAGATATAGATGGGTTATAACCGTGAGGCCTTGGGTTAGATTGAAACAATGGGTTACCGTGCCAAACCATGCTTTTCTCTGCAGATGCTCAGACTCTTGATGCCTCAACACGACTTACCAACGTCGAGTTCAGCGAAGACCTGAGAAACAGCAGCAGCCTGGCCTACAAAAACCTCAGCGAGACTTTCATACAGGAGGTAGGTCTGATGTCAAAAGTATGCCGTGCCAAAACGTCTTGATAATACATTTTAAGTCAGGAATTTACGTCATCAACGTGAATGTGAAAATAATTTTGGATTTTTACCATCTTTCAATTATGTCGGGGGGGGGGGGGGGGTATTAGATCACACTTTCTAAAAACCAGATTTGGATTTGGAAATCTTTGAATTTGTAATTGGTTTTCTCTTATCTACAACGTGTCAGAATTATACATGCAGACTCAAATATAGACTCCTGATCAAAATCTTGTGACTAGAACAAGTCCTTTTTGTTTTATTTGCATTTCTTGTGAGTGGGTCATAACTATGTCATAACCACAAATGAGCTTTGGTAAAATATACAGGAGCATACCAAAACAGATATGCAATTGGGATTGGTTGATTCAAATTATTTATTTTAAAGATTATAAATAACAATCCGAATTAATAATAATTAATCAAGAATCATCATAGATTCAATTGTGTTATCAGGCAGTTAACCAAAACGGGGTGATCAGAGGACAGACTGTCAGATAGCCATCATTTTACTAAAAATAGACACAAACAACCAGTTTTCAGATTTTAGCTACTGAAAACATAAAATAATAAATCAGAGAAAAATGCAAAAATTAACAAATTGATAACTGATGAGCAGACTGAGAAATTATGAATTGTGAAACCAGCAGTTATGAACAATTGGGCATATAGTGAAGATAATGAAGTAACAGTAAACTGAAAGGTAAATCAACTAATAAGTAATCAATAAAACTGGACAATAAAGAATAATGACAGCCTCAGGATCAGATGATTAAATGAAACAGAACATCAATCATTAAGGACATTCCACGTGGATTTGTACATTGCGTGTCTCGGTGGACAAGCTCATAGACGTTATATACATAGACGTCTCATTACATGCTGGAGCGGATTCTGCGTCGATGCCATATTGGATGGGTCTCTCCTACTCTAAGCTGACATAGGAGCCACCAGGAGTAAACACAGAGGGAGCAACTTTGCCTGTATTTACTGCAGCTTATGGCCTACTACAAGTAGATCACGACGTGCAGATCACCTTTCTGGGCAAAGATTGGTTCTGATGATGTGTTTTTACTTGGTGAGAACAATGCAGAAACCTGTCAGAGGGACCGTCGTTTTATGTTTAGTAATTTGTGAACTACTGTAGTTCACAAATTAAGGCTGAATCACATTGCAGAGTACAAACACATGCAAGAAGCTGTGCAAATCAGATATTTTTCAAGGATCTTAAACTCCAGCCCTAGTTGCAAGCAGGGTAGTGTAAGACACCAGAATTACCTGGAAATGTTAAAGAACTTTTTTCCAAGCCTTTAAAAAACTATGTGTATGCATGTTTGCATGTTTGCATGGCCAGCATGTAAAAATATGAAGAAATTATTGTTGGTGTTTAGAAAAAGCTTATACGTGTAAAAGAGCGTGAAATAAATTAAAACGAACAATCAAACTCATTTCTTTATTAAAATATAACATTTATTCATTTATATTTTTTTATTTTCAATACCACATGTCACTTTAAGAGCATAAAACAAAGTGTTTCAGCATGAAAGCATGTATTTATTTACATATTTAATATGCCATACCACATGTCTGTCTTTGTTAAATAGCATATAATAAAGTTTTTCAGTATAAAATCACATATTTATATTATTATAATATGCCATATGTTTTTTCTGTTAAAAAGCATACATTTATGAAATACACTGTTTAAACAACTTTATTAGCATTAAAATATGTTTTATGTGTGACTGTGTCCTGTATCATAACCATATATCTGCTGTTTGGAACAAACCAAACTGTGGGAAAATTGGGTGAAAATTGAGGAGTTTAGTTGGTCAAACAGTGTACTCAGTACAAATAAATCCACTGTGGTTGGGTGAGAGACCCATCCAAGATGGCGGCAGCAGTAGGCAGTGCCACTCCATAGGGCATCTACCTAAATAATGTCTATAGATGAGTTAGCCAAGATGAGATCAGCTAGTTGGCCAAACATCAACACCAAAAGGGCCCTGTGAGCTTGTGGTTTGGAAAAGGGGCTGAATTGGAATAAGACTCATAAAACAACAGGGTGAGTGGCCAGTGTGTATAAAGAGAGAGAGAATGAAAAAAGCACAACTTAATGAAATAGTTGCTAAACTACAAGGTCTGCTATATGAGGTCAAAATAGTTTTAAAGACCCACTTATCAGCTCTCCCAAGACTAATCAGCGTAAACCAATTTAAACTTTAAACACGGTTGACCACCAACATGTGAGTTGCATGCAGCATAATGCATTCAGCTCAACAGGATACGCAGAGGGGTTTGAAAACACTATCATTTATCTAGACCTAGCCTTAACCTCGACTAGATAAAAAGAAGAAAAAAAAAAACAATTTCTTCAGTATGCGTCATCATTGTGGGAGGCTGAATTGGCTGGTTTCAGTCTTATCAGTTCACATACACACGGTACAGGGCTGCAGTCCATTTCTTCTCTGTGGTTTTGTGGGGGGGCAAAGGGGTAACTGCTCTTCAGTCGACTATAAAAAAGAGGAACTACCATCTCCTTGGAGACTCTATGTCCAGATTCAATAACTCTGCCGGGTACACAGACAGAGCTTAGAGCTTCTTTAAAGGTAAGAAGGGAGAGTGAACAAAACCTGTCAGCAAGTTAGGAACCCTTCCCCTCTTGAGATACTTCATCGGCCGAGTCGGCAGCGGGAGATTAAGTAATGTTTTACATGCACCGCTCTATCCTTAGTGTGTCATATTGGAACTACAGTGAATGCTGGGAGATGTCGTTTGTCAATAAACACAGAATATAGCATTGAAGTTCAAACATTCTTCTGATTAACTGATGAAATGTTGAAGACCATTAAACAAAAACACCCAAATCTGAACAAAATGTTTCAGCAAAAGACTCAGGAGCGAGCGGCCCCATCATTCTGGTCAATCACTTCAGACCTTTGTTTCAGTTTGCCTCTTGGTAGTGCTTTCAGATTGCAGAAGTGAACGTTTATTGAAACAATAATGCGCACTGATGAGTCTTCTGCGTTCCAGGCTGGATTCAGACTGGGCACTGAGAAGGACAGGTAAGTGGTTATTTGGAGGTAATGATGATGATGAATGCAAACGTTTGAGAAGAGAAGAGTGTTTACTGTTGAAGAGGAACATGGAAGTACCAGGGAGGTGAACAAAAGCCCAGTCTGGGGCTGATAGGTGGCTGTGTTTGGTGGCGTCCCTGTTCTCTTCCAGGTGGAAGTAAACTTGAGGAGCAGTTGGTGTTTTGAGGGTGGACAGGCAGGTGAGAGGTTTTGGTGAGTTATTGGTGACGATGACAAAGGGAAGAGGAGGGGGTTTGGCTGGTGTAATGAATCACAAACTGGGAACGTGACTTCAAGCCAAACACGGGGCACATTTTAAAAAGTTTATTAACAGGAATGGAGCAGATGAGAGGCAGGAGATGACAGCAAGGACTAGAGCAAGCTGCTGATGAGCAATGGCAGGCTAGACAGGTGAAGATAATGACTTAGACTGACTGACCAGGTGATGGGAATGAGCCGGCATGAGAACACAGACCAGATGGCTCACCAGAGCGAGCAGAGCTGACAGCAGAACCAGACAGGAACTCAGATCAGGAATGATGAGCACACAGTCACTGGCATACTTCCATCAGTGAGGGCAGGTCAAACGCAGGAACACAGATTCTGGCAGGCTGCTCTAACCAATACTGGGAGCAGCATTCAGGCAGTGCAAATGAGACGTTCTGCCAGTGAGTGACTGTGGAGGGCAGGTATACGGAGGTAGAGTGACAGGTGAGCTGGCTAGAGTCTGATTTTCTGCAACAGGTCGATCTAACCAAGGTGAACTGAGCGGTGACTGAGGAGAGTGGAGCAGAGAATGGATGGAAACAGTCAATTAGTCCAAAAACACAAATAAGTTTGGGACATGTTAAGCACGGGATGAATGCAGAGATACGGTGGTAATTTCAGGTGAACCGAGGGAGGACTGATGATGGACTTGTTCACCTATGGGCCAATAAATCTGGGGGGAAGTTTTTTGGAATAACATTTCAAGGGGAAATTCTTGGAGGACAACCAAACCTCTTCTCTAGATGAGTAAATGGGTGCTGGGATTAATTTCCTGTCAGGCTTCGAATTATTCTGGGTAAAGGTTTTGCAACAACAAAGAAGGTAAGTTCTTACCGAAAGAATGACTGAATTTGGGAAAGATTGAGGGAGGAGAGAAGGTTAAAAACCCAGAAATGCCTTGAATGGAGAAATATCAGATGCTGCTGAAATGTGGGAATTATGGGCACACTCGATCCAGAGTGGGTGTTGACACCAGGAGATGGGGTTATTAGCACCCAAGCATTGGAGGGTGTTTTCTAATTTTTGATTAAGTCGTTCGCATTGATCATTGTTTTGTGGATGGAAGGCTGAAGAAAGAAGGGACCTGGGACCAACAGCAGATCAAAAATCGTTCCAGATTTGGGTGATTAATTGTGGACCTCTATCAGAAACTGTGTGTGGGGATTCCATGAAGTCTGAAAATGTGTTGAAGAAGGAGCTTAGTGGTAGTAGCAGCTGAGAGATTGCAGGCCTTGGAGAACCAGCTGATTACAGTGAAGATGACTGGTAATTAATTTGGGATGTCAGACGCTGTAATGGAGCCAATTGCAATGTGTGTCCAGGGAAAACTTGGGATTAGAGAGAAGCTGGAGACCAGAAAAGGGTCTGTGAGACCTGCAGAAACATAGTCATGGACATTATTTTTAGATGAGTGCCCCCAGAAGTATAAGCAAAGGAGGACAGTGTAATGATTTTGCAGGAGAGGAGAACCCGGTATTCAGCCAGACACTTAGGTAAGTTTAACAGGATTTATTTTAAGTGATGAGGGGATGGGTCCGGCAGGCAAAAAACAATCCAAGCTGGGTACAGAGCAGAACATCCAAGCATAAAACCAAAAAAACTAACAGGAACTGGCCATGCTCAAAAAAAGCAAACAGGTCAGAAACAAAGAATGCAAAAATGGTGGAGAACTCTTACCACAGGAGACGTGACATGAAAACATGGGGAAATGAGACGAGACATTCTGGCAGGGAGCAGAGAACTGAGGCAGGTATAAATAGGCAGGAGAACAAAGGAGAGAGGGAGAGCTAATTAAACAGAACAGGTGGAAGTAATCAGAAGAAGCAGTGGCTGAAAGACTGACAGGACAAGTGGCAGGAAACGGGATAGAACTGAACTAGACAAAATACTTAACTAAAGTAACCATACAAACTAATCCAAGACAGGAAGGCTCACTTTAACCAAAATAATTAACATATACCAGAGCAGAACATTACAGACAGAGGTGTTGCTGCTACTAGGATGAATGGAAAAGTTGGAAGCGTGAGCCTAATGCATGACCTGGGAACAGATGGTCTTGAGTATACAGAGAAGACTGCAAGGGCCTCCTCCTAGATCTGGTTCTTCTTGTTGAGTATGTTGGCTCTTGCCTTCCAGATTCCAAGGTCCTATAATGCAGAACTGAGGAAGGATGGTGTCTGGTTCATGGGGTTCCTCCTCAGAAAAGGACCGTTGGTAAAGGGCATTTGGTTTAATGTGTCTTGAACTTGGATAGTAAGTGATAGAAAAGTTAAATTGTGAAAAGAACAAAGACCAACAGGACTGACATGAATTGAATTGCTTAGCTGACTTAAAATAGGAAAGGTCCAAATAATGGCAGGTTGCTTTGTGCCCTCCAGCCAGTGTTGCCATTCTTTCAAGGCCAACCTATCAGTGAGACACTCTCTGTCGCCTATGTCATAGTTTCTCTATAGGGGAGAATAAACGTTTAGAAAAGAGGATACAAGGCCTGAGTTTACTGTTGAACGGTGATGTCTGAGAAAGGACACCTTCAACCCCTGTGTCCGAGGCATCCACTTCCAGGATGTGCTGGATGCAGGGGATGAGATGGGAGTTGTAAAAACATCTTATTTTATATTGGGTGAAGCCCTATTCAGTTTCTGAGGACCAAACAAACTTAGTGGAAGCCAGAGACATAAAGGTGTGTTCACACTCAACTCAATGCGAACGAGACAAACTGTGACTTAAATGTTATCCCTATATAAAGGCACATTCAGGAGTGAATTAACCGTTAACGATTCGAATGAGCCGTTTCGAGCGATGCCAACAGCATGAAATGGGTGAACAGAATGGCTCATGGATTGGTACCTGGAAACGAATGGAGGATAAGATAAGATAGGCTTTATTGATCTCACATTTGAGAAATTCACATGTCACGTCGGACGAGGACAAGACTCAGGAAGAACAAACTTATATGATCACGATGGAAGCAAAGAAAAGCTAGACTGATGACCATGGTACAAGAACAAAAGCTCCTCTTGCTTAGTTTTGATGAGCCGTATCTGCAGGTTTCCTGCCAGTCGCACCTTGTATGAGGTGTGAGGTGGAGGAGAGAGGGAGATACAGAAGTACAAACTAACCTCCACCCAGCTCTGTGAGTATGACAGTCAAGAAGGATGTCTGCTCCAACATTTCCAGACAGCCAGCCACAGTTAAAGGCAGTTTTGTTCCAGTTCCTTGAAAAATAATTATTAATGTGGTAATAACAACAATATTGGTACATCTGTGCCAGCTATTCACACCTCATTTTACCCATTATTTTTTGCATCTCTGGATGGAGCGTGTCTGGAAACAGCGATTCTCATTTATTGTTAAAAATGTGCCATCATATTTAAGTCTGGACTTGGAATGGACCATTGTGGCACATGGGAATGCTTCGATGTAAACTATTCCATTGTACAGTATCTGTGGATGTGAGGGTCTTCTAGGATTGTCACATATTTCTTCAGTCCCTGCTGAAGATTTGTGGGATGCACGACTAATAGCTGTCCTGTCAGCAAAGCTGTGGATCTCTACATCTCCTCCTGAGTTACTATGGGTCCTTGGCTCCTTCCCTAATGAATGTTCTCCCTGTCAGTTTAGCTGGAAAGCATGTCGTGGCAGGGTTGAAGCTATGCCAGCTTGCTTCTTGACCTAGACCTGTCTGCTGTGTTCCTTGGTCTTCATGATTCTGATTGTTCACTAAAGTCTTCTGTAGCTCGTGGTCAGAACAGCTGGAATTAATTGTAAATTAAATTACACCAAGGAGGAGTGGGTGACTTTTGAAGGCAACTGGTTGTACTGGATTTTATTTAGAGGTAAAAGAGTAAAATGGGCTGAATGCATGTCTCACTTTTTAGATTTCTTATTGCAAAAATAAAAAATCCAAGGAGCATATATAATTTTGCTTCCAGTCCACAGTTATACACCAGTTTGTGTCGGTCTGTAACGAAATCAGTGTGCTTAAACAATGCTGATTTTTGTTTTAATAGGACATTAATATTAAAACCTTTGCAATGTCCTATAGGCACAAAGACCTAATATTGACTCAGTTTTAGTCATTGTATCCAAATAACTCAATCTTTGTCTCTTCTGACTATACTATTTTTCTTCTGAAGGCACAACCTTTGGCTCGTTGTGCACACCTGCAATTCTTGTCCAACTTTGAAGTCGTTGATTTTAGAGCAGGTTCTTCAGTCTAGTTTGGCAGCTCATCAGTTTGAAGTGAACTAAAACCAAAGTCTTCTCCTTGGACAGTGACTCTGGTGTTCCAGCAGTTTCCAGTTAATGGCATGAACGTCCCAATCTCCTTCATCTGAGGGTGACAGTCTGGGTCAGAAGACAACAAGGCGATGATCCCAAACATGACAAGTCATATATATTGGTTGGGATGTCCACACAGGGCATACTTTAATCTAAACATCAGCCCAATGTTTATAATTTATGAATCACTGTTGATTAATTTTTCCTTATCATTCCGTCATGGAAAAACCATGGTTTAAATTAAATAAAAGACCCAAATTAATTTTAACCTTTGAATAGACGTAAAGGTCTACATTCAACTGTATCTTACTATAATTCCTTATTACTCCATACACCCGTTTCCAGACGTTTAGCATTCAGAAGTAGAACCTACTGTATATGAATGTCTAGTTCTGTGGCAGAGATTTCAGGACTTCCAATACAGACCAAAGGAGTGCACAGTAGCACAGAGTTCCAACCAATGGGAATCTGTTGGTAATACCAACCTTGGCTTTTACCAACCACACCCAAATCCTAATTCTTGTTACCACATCACAGGTCAGGTATGCAGGAATGTAATGTTCAGATTGAGGACCTGATAATTTAGCCAGACAACAGGAGTGGTGAACAATGATTAAAATGAATTAAAGCGAGCTCAATCAGGAAGCAGCACACACCCACACATGCGCTTAAAATACAAACTGAGGACCGACTTCCATTCAATTTCAACCCTTTCTTTGGCCCTACCCTGACCCTAAATCTAAACTTTACCAGTACCAACCTAACTGACACCTTAATTCTAAACCTAACCCTTGGCCCAGAAAAATGTGACCAAGAAAAGAGGTTGTCCTTTTACTATTAAAATTATTTAAAAAAAAAGAAGTTGGTTGGAATAAACTCAGTAGAGGTGATTAAGCACTTTCTCAGAATGCGGGCTGTTGCTCTGGAACTGATGCGTAGGCCCGAGGGCTCCAACACAGTGTTTAGATGGTAGAAGCAGCCAGCGCAGCTGATGAGCTCCACATGAACAGGTTTAGGGCTCGGCAGGCAGAAATCCAGAATCCAAGCTTGGGTCAGAACCACAAGACAAAGCCAGGCAGAAGTAACCAGAGTGCTAGGCAAAGGGCTTGGTCAGGAGGTGGAACAAGAGGTCAGTGTCCAGAATTCTGAGGCCAACTCGAGAATTCGAAAAGGTCAAAGCTGGGAAATCTGGAGAAACGTGGCAAGGTCACAACTGGCAAGGCAAACCAAGACCACTGGATGGTCTACTCACACAAACGCTTTCAAGAATCTGGCAGCGACTGGCTGTGAGAAGCAGATTTATATGGGCAGAGTCACAGGTGAAACTCCTGCAGCCAATCAGCACAGGTGAAGCTGCTCCTACTAATTAGCAGAGCGAGCACAGAGGAGCAGACAGCAGAACACAGCCAGCTAGATTGAAACACAGAGCATATGGTTGCAGAGCAGAAGCATTATACTTGAAGGGTTTTTAAAATGAGTCATTTGGCTCCATGAAAGTTCTAATGAATGGAGGATTTCTCTCATTTTTTTACCCATGTATTCTCGTCAAAATAACGCTTATAAAGTCTCTATTTTAATGGAACAACTTGCTGTAGACTGCCAGCTGTTGAGCTCAGTAAATGATTATTGGTTGCACAATTGAACACTCTTATTCCAGATTTTGAAGTCTAAAAGGGAATCTCGCTTAATACACATAGACTAGGAAGCATCGTCTTTTATATGCAAATCTCTGACCTGTTTCCTACTTCACCAACAGATCCACCAGTCTCTGTCTCCAGCGCTCAAAGCAATGGTAGATTCAGGTCAGGTCAGAATCAAGATCCAAAGCTTTTCCCTGGGCAGTGTGGTGGTGAACTTCTCCATGATTTTCAACCAAAGTCCAGACCAAGCCATGGGGAATGTGTCCTCAGCACTGGTGCGTTCCCTGATGAACAGCTCCAGATTTGTTGTGGATGCAAGCAGTATAACTATGAATGGTATGTCTGTCTTTCTTTTAAAAACGTAATCAAGAAACTATTTCAAAGAGAATTAAAAAGGAACTTTCAGCAAATAAAATGCTAGTTTAATTGTTCTGCCCTCTGGTTAAACCATTTAGTTTCAGTAATTCAGAAAACCTTTGTCACATCAGAACTAAACATGTTGGATATAAGTTTTGGTTTAAAGTTCATACATGGGTAGTACTGGATTTTCTAAGAATGTCAAATAAATAGACAGGAAACAACATAACTGGGATCGTCCAGATGGGTTTAATGCATGTTGAAAGCTAAACAATAAATCATAATAATAAGATATTTAAAATTTTCACCTTTAACTTAACACAAAAACCTTTACTTAACATTTGGTTCAAATTTCTCTCACAATATTCTCTCTACTGATCGCTGATTAACAAGTAAAGTTAGAAATATGGTATCATTAGTGTTATACCATCACTGAAGTATATTTGAAGCTGTTGGTGAAAAATTCATTTTCTCCCACAGAGACGCTACAATTGTCTTATAATAATAATGTTTATTTTTCCTATGCCTATAATGTTTTTCTGTCCATGTACAGCACTGTCAATCGTCTTGTTACTGAAAAGCGCTATATGAATAAACTTACCTTAACTTACCTTACATTACTATTACAGTCCTTTAGTGTTAGAGTGAGATAGAGATGGAGGAGGTGCAACCAAAAGAACAAGAAGACAGTAGTTTTGTACACATAAAGCTTGTAGAACATATTTGTATCTTCAGAAGAGCAACTTTTAATCTACCAAAATAAGCAATTTCTTCGAATCAGTGTGAAGTTTAAGTGATATGTAAAACATTAGAACAGCATTCTTCTAGAGCATGATCAACATAAAAGATGACAGGTTATAACTAAGTGACCAAATGATATTCTTTTTTTGAACAGATTTTGATGAATGCACCTCAGGACAAAATGATTGTTCTGTCTGGGCTACATGCACAAACACATGGGCCTCCTATACTTGCATCTGCCTTGATGGCTTTACGGACAACAACCCGGAAAGACCTGGACGCAACTGTCAAGGTAGAGCATTAACAGGAAAGTTCACACGTTGCATTGATTGACTATACCTGAATATCTTTCAGTTTTCTTATGAATGCTTCGTGTCCTGTGCAGCAAATGATACAGTGGACACAACATCAGCACCAGGAGTTTCTACTACGAGCCCTACTACACATGCCCCAACCCCTGCTCAACCTGCCACCACCTCTAAAACTACTAATCTTATATTTGCAACAATTACAAATGCTTCTAACATTGCTATCCCTGCAGTTACAGCTAAAAACATCTCATCAACTACTACTGCTCCAACAACAGTCTACACTGCCCCTGCAATCATGGGTACTGCCCAAACAAGCAACATGTCCCCAACACTGGTCGTAAATGTTCCGGCAATGCCCTCTGCAGCCCTGACCAACACCCCGACATCTACTTTAATCCCAGCAATCCCTTTAAATCATTCAATAACACCTGCTGCTCCCATAACAGCAAATGTTACTGCCAATACTACCCATACAACTCCTTTTAGTCGAGTCATCTCTTCAGATGCTCTATTAACCACTTCAGCCACTGAAGTTGGAACAAGCCTAACAACCCAATCTACTGCACTAAGATCCGCCGCTAATTACTCTTTGACAGGAGCACTTTCAGTCCATTGCAGAGTAGCTGCAATCACTGTGACTCTTGCTAAAGCTTTTCTGATGAATGCAAACATCCAGGAGGGAGCTCTGTACTTGGGCATGCCGGGGTGTGGAGTCAACGGAGCTAATGCCACCCATGTTCAGCTGACTGTGGCGTGGGATGAGTGTGCTACTGGGCTTGTGCATGTAAGTCTCAGTCCCCAAAGGCTTGAGTGATGGGGATCATTGTTCATCATTTCTGGAAACAAAATGACATGAACTCCAAGAATGCTCTAAATTCCTTCTGTTGTCTTTTGTTTTATTTCCAGAACGAAACCGCTTACACGGCGTCTGTGACGCTGTTCAACACCATGGATCCGTACACAGCCGAGGGTGGCGCTGTAGAGGTTCCGAGAATCCGGCTCGAAGTCCCAGTCATGTGTACTTACATGAAGAGCATGCTGGTTTCTGCTGACTTCGGCTCAATGGGGTATGTTTAACCTAAAGCTATGCTTGCTCATGTAACATTCTACTAGAATTACCCAAAGTAACTAAAACAGCTCAACAGATCATTTTATTGTAAAGCAACTGGTATTCTACAGAACTAGATAATGTTGCTGGACAGTTTAGGGGAAGAACACAGTTGATTAAAAATACAACATGGATAAAATAACAATAACACATGTTGTACCGCCATGTTGCAGTATCATCCTGAACAGAGGGCAGGGGCGCCCCAATATATTGTGAAGATAGTGATAAGGAATGCTAAACACCATCTCTTTTGCATTTAAGCAAAGGTTTAGGGGTGTACGTTCAGGACATAGCCTCTTCTTTTTTCTGTTGTACACCGCTGTCTCTGCACTTGTCCTCTAGGTGTTCGATGTGCTCTCTGTACAGTGATTAATCATTTCAATTAATGGGTCCCGCTACATTCAGAATATCAAATGCAAATGTAGTGATCAGGCTTTCCTCATGCGTTCACAGTTGAGGGGTTAATAGTGTGACAGGCGAGGGACTGAGCACACATCTGTGTAGGTCCTCTTTAATCTGAGAGACAAATTCATTGCTTGTTTTCACATTCAGTCAGAAAATACTGAACATTTAATTTATTTCTGTTTTTCAATTCACTAAGTGGAACACACACAGATTCATGTACAGAGTAGTGTTTTAAGCCAGTTCTGTTAATTATGATGATTTTCTGCTTATAGCTAATAAAAACCTTTAAGGTTGGAATATTACATCAGATTTATAAAAAACTTTTTTTGAATAAATGTTGGCTTAATAAATGCTTAATACCTGCTTAAAGGTGGTTATTTTTTAAAAGCTCTGTCGCAGCGGATATTCTGATTTATTGAATGTGATGGTCAAGCTGTACAGTTCAACTATATGCTCTTTAAAACATGTTATCTGAACTGTTTCAGAAGCTATACCTTTATTTGATGTGCTAATTGTTGTAGAAAAACTGTTGAAAGACTTTTGTTAGCAAAATTATTCTTTTTTTTAGTGGATCCTTGCCTGAAATCTAGTCTCTAGCCAAGAAAGGTGGCGCACATTGTGCATTGAACAACAGTGAGATTTAAGCTGTCTGGTTCTATAGACGCTCTTAATGGTCACCTTTAATTGCTTTGTTTTGCTTTTAGTTTTCTTGCGTGTCATTGCCTTAAAACTTGTGTATTTCGATTACATATAAATGTTCCTCATCCTATTTTATTATCTGTTTCCTATTAACTGTAGCACTTTGAGATTTCTTGGAAATGTAAAGTGCATTACAAATAAACTCTATTATTAAAGGTTCTTAAAAGCAACAACGCCCTCTTGAGGTTTGTTGTCTTGTTCGAAAATATGCTCCAACGCGGCTTAAAGCCTTTACTAGTCTTATGGATTAGTTGAACAACAAGTATATTTCTAGTTGCCCAGTTTATAGGTGCTGGTTGAAGGATTTTGATTCCTCCAGTTTCCAGTTATTGTGCTCAACTTGGCTTCCCAGCTCATGGCTTCAGTTGAATATATGCAAAATCATTTTATTTATCTCTTGAAGTAAAACAACATCACTGTCTTGCAAAGTGCTCGACTTTTTCACAAATCGCTGTACTGCATGTGGTAAAAACATAAAGCGTCGCCCAGGTGTGCGCTCAGAGTAATTCTGGGTGTCCTCACACCAACAGAAGCTGCTGTCTGTCCAGCGCCATCATCACGCCAGTCGTAACATCTGTTCATGTTTTGCTCCCATCCATCTCCAGGTATGACATGATCAAAGATGTGGTCGCGGGTCTGGGGTTGTTCCAGGTGACGGTGCAGCTGATGAGCGGTGCAGCGCCTCTGCCCCACAACTACAGCCTGTCCCCTGAGCAGGCGGTGGTGGTGGAGGTCAGCCTGAACAGCACCTCAGAACACATGAAGGTGGTCATTAACAAATGCTGGGCCACTCCCACCCCAAACCCCGTGGACTCCAACAGCTACACCTTCCTGGAGAGCAGGTCTGCTCCTGCTGCTGCACAATCACTGTTTCCATCCACAGTTGGAGAACAATTAACTGGTTCCCTCGCTTTAAGTACTTTTACTGCTTTTATTTACCTCTATCTTTAAAGATAAAGACCCCAAAACTAAATAGAGCAGATTTTATTTCATTTCAGATTTGATCATCCAAACTAAAAACTTAGGTTCACTCTTTGCCTGTTTTCATAGCAACACAAGCATGCTCTTTACAGAAACAGAGAGGTTTGCGCTACCCTCCAAGAGTAGCTAGGCAGTTTTAAAGCTACAGTGTATTGTTTTAAACCCTGCATTTTCCATATCCGACTAAATGAACTCAGCCTGAATTTACTGAAGAGCTTTACAGGCCTCACTGCATCTGAAGCTGTTTTTTTTTTTAAATAAATGCGCAATACACTGCAGCAGTAATATGCTGCCAAAAGCAACCAATAGACATTTATAGACTCGTTATATGGTACAGTTACACTTTATCAAGTTTACCCCAGAGGCAACATAATATGTGGAAAGCTTGCAATAATGCTCCATATATCTTCTGCCAAATGGCCTCAATCCCTTAGGTTTGAATATCATCTATTTTTCTGCCACCTCAAGGCCAACAAAACACGCTGCCACCTCCAGCAAAGGCCATTCTGCATAAAAAAGGAGAAAATGGATTTAATAACTAATGTATGAAAAAATATTCAAATAAATTAATTATTCAATCTATCTTTTGTGCTTTTACACTTATCTAAATCAAGGGTGGTCATTATGCGGATTTTATTGGTTTTGTTTTTGCAGTCAAAATCAAGGCTTTCGCTTATTTAAAAACTGCCTTTTAAAATATCTCAGACCACTGCATGATAATCAAGTTCAGATTTGACCAAGCTGTATTTTACATTTTCAGCTAGAGATGTCGTTAAGACTACACTAAAGTGTCTTCGGCCACCTGCAATGTGTTCTTACAGTGCTCGCTCGGCACACACACACTTCCCCCATTGAATAGTCCTGTAACTGAGAAATAGAAAACCTGATTGGCTGACCCTGACAGCCTCTTGTTGTGAGTGTTCATGTTGCAGGGCAACTAAGCCATGTAATCCACATTAAATATCTAAGTGATAGGCATTTTCGAGGCTGATGAAGCCAGAGGTCATTGGTCTTTCCCTGCTCCGTGTCTCCACAGCTGTCCCCTGAACATGTACACTGAAGTCTTGATGAATGGCAACTCCACCACCTCCCGGGCATCTGTCCGGATATTCTCCTTTGTCAACCTGAAAGTGGTCTATCTGCACTGCCAGGTCCAGTTCTGTGTCCAGACTGGATCGGATACCTGTGTTCCAGTGAGTGCTTCCTATAGATCTGTTTGCAGAACATACAGTCTTACAGCCATGAGTGAAAAATGAGTGACCCTTGGCTCAGACTGAAGCATTTAATACAGTGGAATATGGAATATTCAAAGAACACACAATAATCTCACGTTTTCTTACAGAACTGTTTGCAAAGAACGGCTCGGACTGGGAACACGTTCGGAACAAGTTTTGGATCATCTGGTCCTATACTTAAATCAGATGAAGGCGAGTACTTTATGGTCCGTTTTACAAAAAACACCAACGCATGTTCTGTTAGTATGGACAGCACCAAACATATTAATTGTTGTCCCTGATTAAGATGTACGGGAAAAAAAACTTGAAATAAATCGATCTGTTTCTGTTGTAGCATAATTTAAATCTGATTAAATCTACTTTGAATAAAGCCCTGATTCCTCTGAATGGTTTAGAGTGAGATCATGCTGCTGCATTGAAGGAGGAATTTCCAGCTTTCTACTCATATTTACCACAGTTCCCATTAACAGATTTTTACATGTGCTTTTCTCAAACAGACTTGTTCTTGTCAAAATGTTCTTTGCCAGCTGCCCTTTCATGGTTTGTTGTTGAACAAAATCTTCTTTCAGAGTCCCTGGAGGAAACGTTCGACACAATTCACATAGTTGGCTTCTCCTGCCTTGGAGTCGGCCTGTTTCTCTTCCTCATCGTGGGATTTCTCTGCGTTTTTTACTGCCAGAGGAACCGCATCGGAAACTACAACTTCAACGTCCAACCCAAACAGGAGAACTTCACCTACCTCGTTTATGACACTTAGGGAGAGCAGCACAAAGCTAAGCGTGGCTATTACAGAACGCCGCCACTAGGTGTCAGTGTTGTAATTAGGTCAGCGCTCACTTTGCATGCAAAAACATTTCTGTTCCCCTTTACTGCGCTAAATATGTTCAAGCTAGAGAAAAATGTTTATTTTTGAAACGTTACTTATACTAAAATTGAAATTTAGATTGCCTTAGATTAGATTTAAATGCAACCTAATGCTTTGCTAATGTTGACCAGATTTCCACGGAAAATTGGCCCTTATGAAGTTTGGAATGTACTGATTAAAATGTATTAGGAGGAAGATTATAAAGTTATCAGCATAAAAACTAAATGCTAAATGCTTGTTAAACAAATATGCCATCTTCAGTTTAACTTCTCTTTCAGATCTTTGCATAAACTGTAATGTTCATATACAACTATAGTAGGTATCTAAGTATACAAAAATATTTTACTATTAGCTATGCAAAATATTAACATTAATCTGTGCTGCCTGAGGAGTTGAAATAAAATTATGACTGATTTAATTAGCTGATAAAGGGTACACTTTGTCGTTCCTACTTCTCCTTTAATCAGATCAGTTGCTGAGGTAAACAATGCCTCCACGTCAAGCAGAGATTATGGAGAAGATCCAGCGACTCTCCTGCCACACTTCCCATAATCCCTCACTGTTGACTGCCAGGTCATAAATGCAGGGGGTGAGGGGGTGAATACTAAATAATACAGGCTTTCTCTGTGAAGAGAGGAGGGTCCCTGGAGAAGGACTTACTACCATCTGCAGGGCTGCAAATGCCCCACCTCCTCATTAACCCATTCAGCCTTACTGTCTAAAACCTGGCAACCAATCTCCATGGCAACAACAACGGTGCAAGGAAAGAGGGAGACCGCCTTAACCAGAAGGCGGAGGATGAGGAGCAGGGAACTAGGGCTGTTCAGAGGCATTGCCTGATAGGTGCATGTATTGTTCATTATATTTAGATGTGCTCATGCAAATGTCCCCCCCCCCCTCTCAGGACTGCATGGCTGTGACTTGGAGAAACAGCAGGGCTTTTAAAAAGGGCAAATGTTTTATAATTTATAATCCTCACACACAAACAAGGACAAGCAGGAATCCCCTCTGTGGAGGAGAGAAAACAACAGTCCAGGGAGTATTTGCTGCATCCAGCCCCTGGGAACAGAAGGGACGAAGGCTAATTCTGTACATCTTGTATGGTAAAGGCAGTGGAGCAGCAGGCTCTGTAATAGCTGTAACATGACCCATTTCTCTACTCCTGCCTCTCCTCCTTCAGTCTGCCTCTATACATTCAGTCAAAGGAGACTCCGAGCTGCATCCTACCAGCTACGCCCGCCATGCCTCCATCTGCAGTACAGCTATACCATCACCTTGATTCCAGAGAACATGTGAAAAATATAGCATAGCTTCAGACTGCAGGCGGGGATGCCATCCTCACTTTTGGCTTCAGCGTCACAAGGCCCGCTCTGACTCCAACACATCAGCTTGAAACCCTTGCAGCTCATCTCCAACCCAATGGCTTCAGAGTCTATGTCAAAATCTCGCTAAAGTCACTCAACTGCAATAATTACTAAATTTACTACAAAAAGCCGATCAGCTTGATTCAACTGGCTCTTCTGATGTCATCAAAGCAAATGCAAAGCCGAATATTTTCTTATTTCCCTCAGGGCTCTGTTTAAAAAGATACCGTATTAGTATATTGTACCACATACACTATACAAATGTTATTACTTTGTCCAATCCTGCGGTAAATAGCTATACTTTATCACCCCAAAACAGAGAGATTTCATTAGATAGAAGTAAATGGATGACTTTGCCTTCAATATAACAATATGTAGGTGTGGCAGTTATGACTGATCAAACACTTGAAAAATGCCAAACACTTCGTTATAATAATAGAACTTTATTGATCTCACAATGGAGATATTCACTGCTATTATACCAAGCAGCTAGTCAGGGTATTCATTATTATTTAAAAATAGCATTTCTAGTCATAGCAAGAGTAGGAACCTTTACATGTTAAAGCTTAGCATTCTGATCATACATTATAAATGAGAGGGCCATAAAGATGACTGACTTGCTGATTAAGACTGACAGATGGAGTTACACCCTGTCCCCAAGCGTTCATTGAACACAACGCACAGACGCAGCAATCCCAGCAATCTCCTCCAATCACTGCAAGCTGTGATGAACCCCAACAGCGCCAGCAGGGAGCTCAGTTTGCTGTGTGAGCGTATATTGTGTCAGTCTGTGACCGTGCCAGTTTCATTCAAGGTCAGAAAATATTCATGGGAGCAATGAGTCTGAATACGCGTCAGTAAACCAGAGCTTTGGTTCTTAGTCTTTAGGTGCATCACAGGACTGGAAGCTGCAAAGTGGGTAAACATTGGTACATTTTTGAGGAGATGCACTTTGTACTTTTGCAGGAACTAAGTTTACCCCAGGTTAAATCCAGCAGTGATAAATGTGAACACACAGAGCTGTTTCTCTGTGTCTCTAAACCAGAAATATTATCCATGTTACTCTTTGGATCACTCTTCTCTTTTATAATCTGTCTACTTTTATCCTAATCCATTTCAAGCACCTTCCAACCACACTTCAGGGGTGCATCAATCTCCTAACCCAAGCAGACATGAAGAGTGGACCTCTCCTCTGGACTTCTTAGCATCCATTGTGTCCTTAGATCCTTATATGAGCTCAGAATTTTTGTGCATCCTAACTAGATACCAAAGGCCACTGCACACTGAACGACGCAAGCCTCCATAGCACTTACCTCGAGAGTAGTTTTCCTTCTGTCTGTCTAACCATTATCTGGAAACGCTTTTTCCTAATCAGTATTATGGGATGCTGGGAGGCAGGATACGTCCTGGACCACATCAGGACAGAGCCCGCATTAGATCTGATACCCAAACACCCGTTCACATGTCTCTGTGTTACATTCTGAATGGAGATTAACACAATAACATCCATTATGAATCAATCTGGGATCATTTTACAGTATGGGTCAACATGGTATAGTTGTTTAAACTGACAATGGGCGATGTTCTTCTAAGGCAAACACCAAGTGGAATAAATATCTAAAAGGTTGTTCTTTTAGAGATAAAAATAAGGAAAGATCTTTTTAAAAAATCTTTCCTTCTAACATGAGCAATTAAAAGTGGGCAGATTATACAGGGTTTTTTTCAGCACATAAGCTTCTTTACTAATTTATTTATTTATTAATTTGCTGAAGCACTTACAGACAATTCTCCAAAATACCCACAGGGCTTTGCAAAAGTAAAGCTGGAGCTGTTTCCACAACAACAGACTGTGATGTATTTTAGCGGGATTTGCTGTGATAGCCCAACACTAACAGTAAAACATAAGAAAATGAATAATAGGTTTTCTGTACATACATTTTTTGGCAACTACAAAACTGAAAAGGGCATTTATAAGGATTCAACTACCCTTACGCTGATATCCAGGAATAAAATCCAGTAAAAACGATTAATTTGATCTCGGTAAAAGGTGATCAAGGAAGGGAGGTCAGAGAGGAAGATGTGGAGAAGCTTAAAGCAGGGTTAGGTTGGACAATAACATGCCAAGATCTGAACATCTCACTTTTTCATCCATTATGGAAAAAAGAATACGCAGCCACCAACCTAATCTGACAGGAAAGATAGGGAGGACGTTAATCAGAGGAGCAGCTAAGCTATATAGAACATTTTAGCCTAAGTGCAAACCAACATGTGGGAAGCAAAACTAACTGTGCTCATCACCCTGAACAGGGGTGGGGGGGTTGGGGGTTGAATCAACTCAGACATAAAACTTTTAGTGACATAACAGATTAAAAAAGTTTATGCTTTTTTTGGAAAGAGACAATAAAATTGCCACATTAGGCCGTGAGCTTCTCTCTATGTGCCCTAAGTGACGGCCATGTTATCATAAGGGTGCCGGGGTCTTCCCTCCAGGCGACGCTTTCCCTGTTCTCAAGCCTCATGAAGTCAAAGAATGACAACAGTTACACCACAGTAAGGCAAGTTATACTTATTTATTTCGACTAAAAGTGACACATGTGTGGTACAGTTTGGTGACGTCGTTAAGCACTTGTTGGTGTAATTTGACTACTAGTAATGCTGCCATGTTCTCTTGAAACAGTATGGATGAAACCAGCAGATGATGTAGCACCTTTTGTCATAATGCCACAGGGTCACACAGCGGACCTCAGGTCCAGAGGCTGCGTCAAACATGCGTCAACGTTTCCACTCAGTTGCCGTCCACCTGGAGGGTTGAAGTTTTTTTTTCTTTTTTTTATCACTTGCTGTATTTGCCTCTTGTGCTAATCCAACTCAAACTCTAGATATATACACAGCAGAGCGACAGTCTCTGCGTAAAGGCCCATCTGGCTCTGTCCACATGAGCAGGACTACTCCGTCTGGTTCACATCTAGGGCAAAGCGTACGCTGCTCCTCCGAGGTTCGGCTCCGTCCAGCAGTGGTGGTCCTCCTCCAGCAGCACCCTGGGAATGATGATGACTGGGTCGGAGAACCTCGTCCTTAGAATCTCTAGGAGGGAGAACATTTTTTTTTTTTTTTAGATATCAGAGACAGAGACAAAAAAAAGACACAGGATAAGAGATTAACGTTGAGCAAAATGCAACAAGTTCTGGGGTTGAGCTAAGCACCCTGAGACCACTCATTACTGGTTACCTCAATGACAAAGAAAACTAACAGCAGGTTGTTTAAAAAAATCTAATGAAAAGTCTCAATTTATTAAAAAAAGATTCAGAGTCAGATTTCAGTCTGCTCTTTGATCCAATCATTACACGGAAACTACAGACTTATCGTTTGTGTTATGAGGGTCTCACGGTGTTCTTTTACAGTGCAGCTAAAAACTGCAGGGCAACAATGAGGGAAAAAAATAAGAATCTCACTTTAAATAAATCAGGAGGAACAATTAGATCATTAGCATGCACTTACAATTTCCTCTGAAAAGTGTCTTTCCAGGGTGGCGTTGCTTCCCTCATTCCATTCATACTTACCCTCCATCTTACATCCATGCTCAGCACTTGTTCAAGATAGAGGGCAAAGCCTAGGCCACTATTTGGAAGTGAAAGTCAGATTGCAGGTCCAACAGAAAACAGTGGTGGCATGCTTTAGAAACACATTTTAATGCAAAATAAATAAAAAAAGTTTGAGTGCAGGAGAAAATAAAACTTTGACTTGAGTTGCCAAAAAGGAGGCTATACGATCATGTGACCGGAGTTCATGAGAGACCCATCTTATACAGTACTTTGCCAAGGTACTGATCCCCATTGATTGTTTCCCTTTCTGTCATTGGTCATTCACAAACTTCACTGTATTTTATTGGGATCATTTTGTGCTAGACCAATAAATAGTTGCGAATAAAGTGGAGTGAAATTGATCCATACGTAGTTTCTAAGATTTTCGACAAACTTTCGTTCTTCTTTGTAAAACAGCTCAAGCTCAGTCAGATTAGGTGAAGAGCATCTGTGGTTGATTTTGCCAAATTCAAAATAAAGAATATTTAGGTCTTAGTTTTGACTGAGCCACATTCAAACATGAATGCTGTGTCCTAACCCCTTCCATTACGACTCTGGCTGAATGTTTCAGATTCTAATTGTTGCTGCTGGAAGATGGACATCCACCCCAGTGTCAAGCCATGTGAGCCCTGTTCAGGTTTTCCCAGGATCGCCGTATAGTTAGCTTCATTCATCGTTCCATCATGTTTCACATTGAAGTTGTGCCACATCCTTTCTGTCATCAGATGATGGATAATAGAAAGGAGTGAGATATTCAAAGTTCTCTTTCGTAGTCTAACTCTGTCGTAGGCTCCTCCACTTCTTTCTCCCTGATCTGTCTGCTGTGTTCCTTGGTCTTCAGGACATTGTTTGTTTACAGATGTTCCCTAACAAACATCTGGGGTCAGAAACAGAACAGCTGCTCTGAGAGATTAGGTTACACACAGGTGGACGCTGTTTACTGATTTGGTGACTTCCGAAGGAATTGAGCACCGGATTTCATTTAGGGGGTCTCAGATTAAATGAGACTGACTAGACCTGCATGCAAGAATTTCCTGCGCTTTGCGTCAGGTAAGTTGAAAACCACGTAGGATTTTCCACTTTGTGTTGGTTTATCACATTAAATCCCAACAAGATGCATCAAAGTTTGTGTCTGACAAATTGGCCCCCAAAAAAAAAAATTCAAGGGATATAATTACCTTTGCGAGGCACTATACGAGCGGGTTACTTTTAAAATGAATCAGTTCAGTCATGCATTTTTCAGTAACCATAAAGGCTGAGCAGCTGGTTCAGGAATGGTTCAAGACGCCCGGACCACACCTCAGGCCTCCTTAAGGGAAGCCACCATGATGATTTGCACAAACAGGACGTGAGAGATCCTCCCCTCCCACTCTAGTGTCCATATGGAAGAGAAACACGGAGGGGAGTCGAGCAAAGACAATGTAGTGGTTTTGTCTGAGCAAAAAAAAAAAAAAAAGAAAAAAAAAAGGAAAACTGTGCCACCGTAATAGAAGACAAAAGCAAATCACAACTCCATGAGCAGGTATGAATGGGAATGAGAGGCGTTTCTGGCTGCGTTTGGCTTTCTTTGCTCCTGTGATTGTGATTACCTGGGATCGGGTAGTGCACAGCCCCACAGGTGTTGCTTTAGAGTCTGCACCCAGCCAATATCTCGGATTGGCTGGCAGAGTTGTATGTAGTGGTACTGTTTTAGCACAACCCTTCAAATGAATCAGAATGTCACTCATTAGCACAGAACAGACTGGACACAGCATCATCTAATAAGAGTAATGGTTAGATATGACAAAGAGGATAGAGGTAACATCATACAGTTGTGTGTTTTCGGTTGCCGTTTAAAGCACATGACATCCACATATTCTGGAATGAGCGTCTTCTTTTCACACGCATGTTACTCGTTAAACTGGATGAGTCCTTGGAATATATTGAGGCACGATGCAAAAATAATATATTCTTTAGATCCCACGAGAGAGAAACATGCGCGCGTTGGAAAAGATGCCTCAGCTCATGCCAGAATGCGCCGCGGTCTGAGCTGAGCGTAGCGCGGGTGGGGGGCTGTGAGAGCTACGTTCTCTTCCATGTGGATAGAACTGATACAATGTTGTCTGTCACAAAGACAAAGACTGGGACAGGGAAAACGCTGACAGATACCTGCAACCCACTACCCTTTAACCATTCCTCTTAACAAAAAGAAGCAAAGAAGACACTGCTTTTTCTGCGTTTTGCATTTATTTATAATGTGTCATTAAATAAGATCAAGCAGATAAAACACAAGCACGTCACAGTTGATTTTGTCCAAGACATAGCTTTCTTTAGCAGACTTTCTAAGCCTTCTTTTTCCTGGTAAATACATATAGATAGCACCAGGTGTGTGGGTGTACTAATTTACATTTAAGAGCCCCCCATCCCCCTTATGTTACATGACATGGTGCCCCCACTCCCCAAACCATCACCAATCAAAGGCTGCAAAATGCTAATGAGTCGGGCCCTCGTCCCCGATGGGCTCGGTGTTTGGCTTGGATATGTATGGTGGTGATGGTTGCTGAAGAGATAGAACGAAAACACAGAACGTTAAGTTGTTCTGAATGAAGGGGGAGATGTTGTTCTGCAGACAAAACAGTGACAGCGTGACACGGTGAAAAGAGTTTCCATGGCCCGTGTGATCTAAAACACGACAGCTCTCATGGACCTGGGGTCCTGCTTCCAGAAATGGACGAACACAAATAGAGGGCGATTATGATGACAAGCAGTGTTAAAAGGGACATACGGTAAAAGACATTTTCTTTCATTTTAAAAACCGAAATGCAACACACCCTGCCGCTTGGTTTGGAGCTCCAGGGCCTTTACCTGCCAGAGCCAGCTCAGAACCTCAGCCTAAGGTACAACCCCTGTCTGCTGCACTATATCCTCACAAAGACGTCTGGGATTATTGGACATTTTACAGTCTGAAGCAAGAAACATCCATCCATCCATCCATCCATCCATCCATCCATCCATCCATCCATCCATCCATCCATTATGAAGACATTCATTGTATTTCCACTTCCTTTCAATCTACCTCCTGGTAGCTAAGTTTCAACAGTACATGATTTGTGATTGTACCAGAAAGAAGAATTTAATAAGAACAGACAAACTATACCCGTGTGAGAATAAAGCCCTTATTTTGGTCATCTGAGTGGCAGTTCTGCACCAATTTCCGATTAGTGTTAGTAAGTCTTTGACCTGCTGACGCCAAGTTCTCTTTAAGGATAACAATGTAAGAAGATAAAAGAACTAGAAGTATTTTCTGGGCCGTAATTAATTATTTATAATATAAAGCGGAGACGACGTTACGACACTGCTGTGTGACTGAGCAGTCCCTGTAAGACAGGCGTAAAACTAAGACAAAATAGATGTAACGTTCTATCTGGCACAGGGGAAAAAATGAAAATCTGATTCAAAAAATGACAGCACTTCCTAACATAAGATGCTATTTTATGGCCTCACAGTTGGTACCGATGCTACATTGGTGTAATAAAATCATAAACCCAGGTGAAATTCTTTTTAATTTAGACTCTCCCCGAACTTTCTTCTTTAGGTCACTATAACAGAGAAGAGATTGATAGATGGGGAGGGGCGGGAGGAATCAATGACTGAATGGAACTTTATTAGTAGGGCAAAAGTTGGTCAAGGAATGTAACCTTCCAAATATGTTATACCTCAGTAGCTTATGATACAGGGTTCCCTCCAAACAGGGGAGATAGAAAATGTGACAACTGGATGAGGATCATGTTGTGAGTTCATTTTGTAAAGCAATCCCATAACTGTGGCTTCACAGACGGATAAGCCTTGCTGGTAAAAACAGTGTTAGAGGTGATTATAGTGAGTTACAACCAAGCAGGCTGACAGCTGTGAGCGCTGTGTGCTTGGCAGGCAGCAAACACACAACACCACTCAACATCACCAGTTCCCAGCTCCTCTAAGCACCTCCCACTTGCATTATGAGAAATGGTAGTATTGTGATTTAAAAGGGTTACGTCTGCATAACAGCATTATGTAATTCATAGGAAATCCTCCTGTGCTCTCCGAAGGACTGGGCTTTGATGCAGAAACCAGGGCCTTAGGAAACAAATTAGGTGTTACAATGAGCTTTACATGAAATAGGCATATGCTGGATGGGTGTACAGGATCTTTAGATGAATTAAGGACATCCTCTATCATTGAACAGAGTTCACAATAAGACAGTGGAAAGGAAATCACATTTACCAAAGAGCTGATGGTGATGTTGCCAAACACAGACCTTTAGGCAGATAGAGAAACAAAGAGAGCACATACAGAAGATGCTGTGGACCACGCACACATCATGAATAACCAAGTGGGACATTTATCAAAGATTTTGTAGTTTGCTGTCTTTTTTTAAGGGGGGTGGTGGATTTCATACAAAAGAGCCAATATGAGTCACTTTTTCTTCCAAAAAAACCAAAAGAAGGGAAAAAAGACAAATCCTTGATAAACTCTACAAAGCAATCTGCTCAGCTGATCAAAGCCAACCCTTCAGACGTGCTTGTAAATGGGCCCATGCAACAAGAGTCATCCATTGGTTGGCGAGGCAGCCAAGTAGCCATGGCAACCTGGAGATGGAGGCGAGCAGAGTGGGGGAGGTGGGTAGCATCAAATGGCGGAGACAGGAAAGAGGATGCTTCCGCCCACTCGTTACTATAGTGATCTGGTACAGAGTGAGACAGGAAGAGCAATGGCATGTCATGTTCACACCCTGACATGTTACTGGAGTATAAATGTAGCCAGGAGGTAGTGAGAGGACAGAGAAGAGGAATGAAGCAGAGAAGAAGTAAGCAGCTAGAGAAAGATGAAAACAAAGAGAAGAACTTGGAGCCAATTTTGCAGCCTGTGTTTGTTTCCCACAAAAAAGAAAGAAAAGTAGAAGTAGTGCTAAATGGTTTTTACTCTTTTGCCTCAGCCAGTTTGTTGTTGATCTCTTTACTTTTCTCCTTGTCCCCAACTGCTGGTCGGTTCTCGGCCTGGTTCTCCGAGGTCGTCTTCTTGGAGCCCTTCAGCGTGGCGCTTTGCTTATCTTTGGCTTTCCTCACCGGTTTACCCTGGCCTGCAGCTGTGGCTCCAGGCTTTTTAGGTTTAGAGCGCAGGGCACTATACCTGTCAACCTAAGGATGCCAGACAGCAAAGAAGTGATTCCTGAGCTGAAATACCCTCAGTTATCTTTCATTATTTCCAGAAACATGTCTCAACATTAGTATATATAGTGCCTAGCAACCGTATTTGCACCCTTTGAACTGTTTAGTTTAGTTTAGTCCACAAACTTAAGACATTTTTTAGGATTTTATGTGATAGACCAAAACAAAGTCGTAGCACGAGGTAGGGGTCCCACTAAAGGATACATTCAAAGTCAAAAAAGTAAAATCTTCAATCTTAAAAATGGTAGTTGCTCAGTGAACCTGACTGGAGTTTGTTTTTTAGTGAGATTTATCACCAGGTTATTTATAGAGTTATGGAAGTTTTTGCCTATTTTTGTATGCAAAATAGCTCAAGTTCTAACGCAAGCTCAAATAGCTCATATTGTCCAAAAGGTTCAACTCTTGCCTTATTTGACAGAACAGTGTTAACATGTTTGTTGACTTCCCTACATAGCCAGCCTTTAAACTGCATTTCTTTCAACAATAGCTTTCTTCCTCCCACACTTTTGTAAAGCCAGATTTGTGGAGTGCACGACTCCTACAGATTTGCCCACTTGAGCTGTGGCTCTCTGCAGCTCCTCCACAGTTAACACGAGTCTTCACAGCTTTTCTAGTTAATGCTCTTCTTGCCCAGACTGTCAGTTTAGATGAACAGTAAGGTTTTGGTAGTTTTACCATTTTGCCATACTTTTTTCATGTATAGAGCATGGATTGCATTATGACTATTTGAAAGTTTGGATTTTGTTTTCCAACCAAACCCTGGTTTAAACTTGTCTGCTCTGTTCCTTGCTCTTCATGATGCTGTTTGTTCTCTAGTGTTCTCCAACAAACCTCTGAGGCCTTCACAGAGTTACACTGGGAGTAAATTACACACAGATGGACCCTGTTTACTTACTAGGTGACCTCTGAGAATAACTGGTTGCATAGCATCGTATTTGGGGAAATCAGAGTAAATGGGCTCAATACACGTGCGTGCTACATTCTTTAGATTGTTGTTTGTAAAAATCTTGGTAGCCGTGTCTTCCCTTTGGTTATGTACTGTAAGTCTATCACATAAAGTTCCACTAATGCGGCTGTACTGAGATAAAATGTGAAAAAGTTCAAAGAGTTTGAATACTTTAGCAAGGCAAAAAGTAGTAGAAGGGTTTTCTGTTTCAGCTGTTTGTTAGTCAGTTCTTTATTTGCACAGATCCACAAAGAAATAAGCAACATGTGCAGGTGAGATAAGAAAACCCCAAAGGAGTCCCTCTTCCATTTTCTAGGCTGATTCAGAACATTACTATTAAGTTAGATGGAGGTGTTCTCACCTGTTTGATGGGGTCTATGTAAGGCTCGCTGTACAAACTGCGTATCCTCCTCCTGTCTTGGGCCTTGTTGTCAGTGGGCCGCAGTGGAGCTAGTCCCCTAAAGTTGGCGCTGTAGCTGGTCTCTAAGCTCGTCTTTTCATCTGGAGGCAGGTACTGAGACTTTGCCCGAATCATCTTTACTGGCGTCACATCTTTATATGCCTTGAATTCATTTCTGTGCGGGAAAAAAAAAAACAAGAAAAGGGCAAAATTACACATTTACCTTTTAAAGAAAGCAATGGGGATGCAACCAGAAACTGGCTGATGACTCATTATACTGAGTGGATCACAACTAACCAGGCAGTAATACATTTAATTAAAAAACAGAACTACTAGGTGTGGAGGTTTTTGCAAATGGAATGAGAATATTCTGTTAAAGTGACGAGTGAAAAAAAAATCAGAGGAAGCATAAGATGTGAAAGAAGACAAGTTTTCTATTCAAATGTGACCTCTAATCCAGAAACCTAACCCAAGTGGCTATCTTAAAATCAGCATCTTTTTATCATAAATCCCTAAGAGATCAAAAAATCTGATTTTGCCCTATTTTTGACACAGGAGCATAGGGAAGACAGGAAGAAAACACTCAGCAACATGCATCCAGAAGAAATTATTTTAAAAATAAAACAGGACAGAAAGACAAAAAATAAAGTCCAAAAAGAAGAACAGAAAATGCACAACAAAAACCAAACTGACCATGACCCAGCTCATTATGTATGGTCAGCTCTGACTTTCATTGCTTTTCAGGATTTAGCACAGGACATGGGATCCCTCTTCCATGCTGTGAAAAGCATGCTATCTGCAGTACAGAGGCTGCTAACAATGCCATGGCTGCTGAGTGCAGAGATAACGCTGCAGAACAGAGGGGGAAATCATGCATTATATAAGAGGGCTGAAGTCCATTTCTGTTGCTGGACTGGGCCAAGAAGCCTTGATGCAGAGAAATGTTATACAACAACAATCATTGCCAGGAGTACAAAACAACCACATGACACCAGTGTGCAAGTGTTAGTGAAAGAGGGGCAGCTTGTGAGAACAGACAGGGTTCACAGTGTGAAACACCGGTCTGTGCTGTAACATCACCACTATTCATCAACATATGACTGTGTAACAATACAGCCTGTGTCTCTGAGATCAGCAGCTTCTTGGTACTAATATTAAAAACAGTGCTCAGCATCGCAGGGCTGCACCTTTCTGTTCACAGCAACAGCTTTGGATTGAGAAATAATGTTCTGCAAATTTTGATTTGAACAACATTCCATGAAGCAACTGCAAATTATGCTGCTGAAAGTACTAAACACTTAAGTAGTGATGAGTTACCTCCTGTTTGCTCTGAGAATTAGCTGTTGTTTGAAATGGGCCCAGACCCGAATTCATAACAGGATCATCTCCTGATCAGTGCGTGTACCATAGCTAAGTGTTAACGGGTCCTACCTGAAAACAACACTCTTTGAAGTGGACCACTGTAAAGCTGCTTTTACACTAGCCCTACTCTAATTGGCCTGATCAGCTGGACTACACTTTATTCCACTCGTGTTGGTTTTCAACCAACCCAGTAAGGCCCAAGGGTTGATGAACGCCTGCTGTGGGTGATTTTAGCCCCATCTCAAGCTGCCAGCTGGTACGTGTGCTGCCACTATTAAGCATTACTGTGTGACATTAACAATTTGAAAAAATGTGTGAGAAGTGGTAAATAATAAGAACATAAATAATATTGTCATTGTCAATAAAAACATGAATAAAACAAAAAAATACATGTAAAGTTTGTATTATTATTTATGCAACAATGTCTTGATTATTTGGATAAAATAATCCACTAGGGCAAATACCTGGATCACAAGACCCAGCTTGGGGGAGGGGGTGGGTGGACTAACAGAGCAGGGGAAGGGGGACAAGACTGTCTGATCAGCTCCAAAATTTAAAAAGCTAAAATTTAAGGCTTTATGAGGAGGTCTTTGGCTCAGTCATGAACGACAAGAAGGACATTAAAGCGCAATAACGCCAACTTTTGACTACAGCGAAATACTTTTTTTGGGTCGGATAATGCCGCTGTGCTGGTTCGGTAGTGTTCTGGCAGAGGAATGGGCAGCTCCCATGCCTTCCCCCGCTGCTCTCTCTCTGCCTTCTCCTGCCTTCTCTGGTACACACAGTGGTTTGATCAGGGGCCGTGAACAAATTTTTAACCAAACACAAAACTTAACAGCTTCCACTGTGTGTAAAAAGAGAGAAAGCCTCGCTAAATCACAGATCTGATTTAGGTTATTGATTACAGTGTGACCCTCTGCTTATAGAAAGCTGAAGAGTCCCTATTATTTTCTTCTGTCTATCTTCTGTTTATGTCACATCTTGGCCTGACTCCACTCTGAATGGCCCTTGTCTTGAGAAGGGCCAAAAAAACAACATCCTGGGGCTGAAAAACTTTAATCGAAATGCTTGCTAAGTTGAAAAGCTGACCTTGCCAACCTTCTGTCATTGAGACTGGGTGGTCAGAGAAGGACCTCATCTATAGAACTGAACACTGGGGGTAATGTGTGAGTGAACTCAGTTGTGAATTTGCATGTTGGCCATGTTAAATGACAGAACTAATCTAAAAGTAAAAGTGTGTGATTATCAACAGGATACAGAGGAATAACTAGGGTTAGAGGGAGAACGGATAACAAAAAACAAATCTGTGGGTAGAGTAGTCATTGTGTGACCTGAAAGTTGTACGCTTGATTCCTGCTTCCTCCTATCTCAGGTTGATGTGCCCCTGGGCAATGCACCTAACACCAATTTGCTTTCAGATCTGTGTATCAGTGTACGAATGTGAACGTGCTTGAGAGTGTGACAGGGTGAACATATCTCTTGTGGAAATCACTTTGTGCATTACAGGAAAAGGACTACATGAATTCAGTTAATTTAACATTAAATATTTCTTACCATTTTTGACAGAAAAGGATTGGGAAGATATTTAGAATTCCCCCTGCTAAGGACAGGAAGTAAAATTCATGCACTTTAAATTTGGAAAATATTCTGGCCGTGTTATCTAGTCCAAGAAGGTGCAACCCTTAGGCACAAAATAAGATATTTTTGATTTCCTCAGCCAACATCAGATATTTTCTAGGGTTCATTTGTATTCAAATGAGATGTCTTGATAATCCACGAGAGCTTGGATTTGTTGACATGGCAGAACAGTGCTTAGGGGAAGGGGTAAAAGCATAAAACTGCCAGAACTTGAAAGATTACAAACTGGCTGGCAAGCATACACAAGGAGTGGCAAAAGCAGAATCCTGATTACTAGGACGTTCACATGCAGTGCTCTCCATTAAAGTAAGTTTCATATTTCAGTTGTACCATATTTTTACTTTCAACATGGTTACCTCTTAACTTCAGCCACTTCATTTCACTCTGGCATATACTGATTTGGCAGCTCTCCAAAAGAAGCTCAAATACTGCGTTGATATTTTTGAATACTCTTTCTTATTTTACCAGCAATGATTATCTAAATAGCATCATAAGTTTTTAAACAGCTTTTTATGCCAACTATTCAACAGAAAATGGCAAAAAGGTGTGTATTTGCAGTGTCCCTCCAATAACGATTAAAACCTTGTCTTATCTTGTTCTGATTTGGATGTATTTTTAAACCCCTGGATTCAAAGTTTTGAGCATGCTATGGAGCTGCTCTGTGTGAGTCAGCTTCTTTCCTTCCTGTTTAAACACAATGACGTGACCTTGATCTGCAGTTTGTCAGAAGAAGCTGACTCCAAAACAGCAAGATGCTTAGACCTGTGGTGTCTCATTTGACAAACAGCAAAGAAAGGAATCCTCAGATGAAAAACTGCATTTTTTCCAGGTTTATATTATCTATATTGTATTAAACCCTCATGAGCACAATAAGTAAAAATGTTGAAAAGAAGCATCTTAAACAAAAGAAACAGCTTATGTTACACCACACACCAGGCTGGTCTGGGGGTGGAGCTTTTGGCAGCACTGTGGCCTTGCAGGAAGAAGGTTCTGGGTTCAAATACCAACCATGGTCTTTCTGCATGGAGTTTTCATGTTCTCCCCACACGAGTGGGTTCTGTGCAGCTCTCACAAACATCACTGGAAGGCTGCTTGGCCTCTCTAGATTGTCCTTAGGTATGAGTGTGTGTGGTAGTCTCTGTGATGCACTGGCCATCTGTCCAGGGTGGACTCTGTCGCTCACCCAATTACTGCTGAAGATAGCCACCAGCTCCCCTTGCATGGACATGTGGGTATAGACGATGGATATTGGTATGGCAAAACAGATTCTACAGAAACACTTCAGGGATATGCCTCACTCATTGTACATAAAGGTCTCATAAACAGATTATAATAAACAAAATGGAGCTTTCTGACTCTCCAAACCTGTCTGAGACCTCGAGGAACAGCAGCAGCAGGACAAAATGCTGTCTCTTTGTGATGTATGGTCAGTGTATATTTATATTTCTGATGTTTCATCAACCTGTACTACACTTATGGAGCCCCCAAGGGCTTGGTAATTGGAGCAGTTTTCTTCCTCGTAAACACGCTACTTTTATGTGTCATCATGGGAAATCATAGTTTGAAAATAGCTTATCGGTCTGTAAAATACAACAAAAACATGTCAACTAGGAATAACACTGCTGCCTAAAGTGATCGATGAATTCCCTAGGATTACAGAAAAATGCTCTTTCCTCACTGTTAAAATGAGGAATATTGAACATTTACTTTGGTATAGGTTTAGTGAATAAGGAAATACTAAATCTTGTTTGCACATCAGCATCAAATTATTGTCAGTATCAGGACTTTGAAAAGATTGAGCAAACGACTATGTGACTTTATTCTCATAATATTGCAACTCTGTTCTGATAATTTCAAAAAAGAAAAAATATATCAGGCCATCTCCGATTAAAGAAAATAAATTGTTGGCCACAGACGGGTAAATTTCCACAAAGAAATGCAGAGATTTCGGGATTAATTCCACACATGCATGAAAAAACTCGGATGTTCTTTAAAGTTGAAAAGTTGTAAATATTCTCGAAAAAAAACGTAGCATTTTCCATGATTAAAGGCATAAATGTGCTCTATTAAAACTAGGATATTCTCTTGTACAGACATTGTACAGACAGACATTTGTAAGAAAAGAAGGTGAGAAATCTACTAACAATGTGATTAAATTTTTATATATTAGACTTACTGTAACACAAAATCTACTATTACGATGTAGGCTAGAATGTACCTGTATTAACCTGAAATATCTAATCAGTTTATCAAGATATTACTTCATTGCAAAATGGCTCCAAGGTTTTCAGAGATTTGTCATCTCGTGACCCCATGTGGTGTCTAAACTTTTGAGGTGTGCTCTTTGCTTCCAGTTACTTTGTACGGAGCTTTTTAGCAGACAGCATTTTCTATTTTCTATGCAGTGAAACAGCCTATATGGAATAACAACTCTGACATTTTCAAAAATAAATATAGAAATAAATACACTCTCAATAAATACATAAGCATAAAATAAATGCACAAAAATACAGCAAATAAATAAATGTAAGCAGTAATTATATTAATACAATGAAAAGCACATGTAAATGTCTCCTAATTCACTTATTGATTTTTTCCTCTTTAATAATCCCTCATTTATTTACTTTTCATTATAATTGTCAACTTCTATCCATCCGTTTTCCTACATGCTTATTCCTATTGGGGTCACGAGGAATGCTGGTGCCTATCTCCAGCTGTCAATGGTCGCGAGGCGGGCTACACCCTGGACAGGTCACCAGTCTATTGCAGTAATTGTCAAATTTATTTATTAATTACTTCGTTTTTAAATGTATTTATTTATGTCTTTATTTCAATATTGTTGCCTGTTTTATTCTTTCTTTCTATATTTTTTACCCCATTAATTTCTTCCACCCTATTTATTCCTGTCCATTTTCCATTTCTGCCTAATTATGCAAATGAGGAGAGGAGGTCTTAAGGGGACAACTGCTCCCTATTGGTTGGTTAGCATTGGCCTTCCATAGTTAAGATCTATATGCTGCTGCCATCAATGGCTGCCACTACCAACCTCTGTCACAGTGGCTACCCAGGTTATCAGTGAGCTGAGGCGTTTAACAACTTGATTTGAAAACAGCGCTATAATTCCAGACTTTATTATCTGTCATGTGGACCTTCTGACTGAATGTGTGTTTCAGTCAGTGGCTTACATTTACCCAGATGTTCGCAGGTGTCTGGCTAACTAGTTCTCCCGACAGAAACTACAGCCCCTGTGTTGGGAGATGTTGAACTTGTCATAGTGTGTGGAGTTGTTTGTTTGTTTTTGGACTTTTCATTGTCTCTCCATGCTCTGCCTATCCCAGCCATCATTTATCTTAATTAGTTCCACCTGCTGCTGCCACCAATCAGACTCACCTGGCTCACCTGTGACTGTCCCTTCATACACCTGCCTCATTGTCAGAAGGTCTCATCTTGTCCCACTGTCTATGTGTTTTTCCCAGTGCCTTGGCACTCACCCTGCTGACCGTTTGGACCTATTGCTCTGCCTGCCCTTGCTAGTTTGTCTACTAGTGCTTGTGTGCACTGCCTGGTAAAGGTTTCTCCTGGGATTTCTGCCTGACTGTAATGTCTAAACTAGAAGTACATTCATGTAAGGCAGCCCGTGCCCGGAGTACGCACTTGCAACAAAAGACCTAGTAAATTAACTGAATATAAAAGTTCTGTTTATTTTGGCCTTATGATAGAAACAGGGCAGTGTAGCCCAACTACTCTGTCCTCCTGACAGAGACGGTTAGTTCTCCCTCTCAGGAGAGAGCTGTGTACGTGGAGGGGCGGAGTGATATTACACACTTGGGAAGAATATTTAATGTGTCTTTTACACACACACACGCACACACACACACACACACACACACACACACACACACACACACACACACACACACACACACACATAAATGTAACTTAAATACAGCATGGAATTAACCAACAACAGGTGAGTCAAATCAACTAATTAAGTCCCCAGCTCGGGAATCCTGACAGTATAAATATAGTAGCTGTATGTTTAAGGTTTGCAGCAACACCAACAAACCTGTGAAAATCCATTAAATATTTGCCAAGTTTTTTTTTTAATAAAAGTGCTGACAGTTCACTGCTCCTAAAGATATTATACTGAACAGAACTGGCAACCGCTTTAAGATGGCGGCCCCAAATCACGTCAGCGCCCATAGGCGATAGCAGTCGATGCAGGGTCTACTCTTTACAATGTCTATGGTCTGCACCTTCTGGTCAAGTCTGTTTCCTGCCACTACCAGCCATTCATGCTTGCCTGTCATCTGCATCATCTTTAATAAATCTTTTGAAAATTAACACTACCTACGTGTCGGGCTTGAATATCGGGTTCCCAGCGGACACAGAATGATTAGATACCTTTTGTTAAAAAAGAGTCATTACCTCATTGTTCAGTTAGTGGGTTACAACAGAATATTACACTTTATTGCTCTCCTGCGGGGTCGCAACTTACGTGATTGTTTGAATACAACTTGCCTAATATGAGGATGATCACATCTGGTTAATATGGAGGACTAACTGACATAATCAAAAATAAATATAGAAATAAATACAGAAATACATGCTCAATGCATAAAATAAATGCACAAAAATATATAAATGTAAGCAGTAATTAAATTATATAATGAGCCTTTACCTCGGTTGCTGTATTGTAATTTAGCTATGCTGTACATACAGTATGTGTTTTCACATAAACATCTCAGAAATCTATATGTAACAGTGACTTATTCTTACAAATCCAGTAACAACAAAGAACAAACCAAATTCATTGAGGTTTAAATTTAGTCATTTTGTACTAAACTATTATGCTCATATGTTTAAGCAACTCCAATATTCACAGTTCCATGCAGTGTGACGTTATTTTACTGAGAGTATGAGAGTTGGAGCTTAACGAGCTGTACGATCAGTGCACTGATGCTGCAAAGACAATTTCCCCTTTTGGTGATTCTCCCTCTAATGCCACACCAACACTGTCAGGAGATAAAGGACTGGCCGGCCTCAGACGGAGCCATCCAGGCGATCGATCTCCCTGTGCACAGGATCCCAGCGTTGATTCCAAGCAGCCGTTCTTGTTGTGTCAGCTGGTGCCGCTCCTGGCTTCTGCTCAGCAGGACTCTCCTTTCTCCCTCTACTGTCTCATGACTACAGTAGCTTTCTGAGCTTTTGCAAGTTTTATAGCGAAGACAAAACATTTTACTGCAGGCTTACTTGTTTAAAAATGACAACTACTGAAACACTAGAGGGCGGATTTGAAATAGCTGATTCTATTTGAAGGCATTGGTCGGTGTTTAGTTACAACATCAGGGTTAAAAAGCTTCATTCAGCATCAGAGATTAAACCGAAATACAGTTCTGTGTCAAATCTGTGTAAGCAGACATGACAAAACCAGATTAGAGCGGTTACATAAGACAAGCTTTTCCAGAGAATGTTCGGAACAACAGAGGCAACTATAGTAAACTAGTTGTTTCAAGAAGCAGAAACCACTTTAAAAGCTTATTCTTGGTTGCTCCCTTGTTGCTTTCCATTCCCTCAGCAAGGCTCAGTGTAAATGCATTTAAACCAAGTACCTCTGCTTTGTAAATGTGACATTTATAATATTCCTTTTGAGTTTATCTGATATTATGTGTGAAGGATTTAGGTTTTATCTTTTCCCTAGAGAAAGAAAACTGAACCCGAAAGCTGAGAATTGTTCAAGAAAGGTGCCCACGTTTTTCAGTCTCTCTAAACTCATTGAACCTGACAGATTGTTCAGTGTACATTTATTTCCATGCTAATTGTTCATTCGCTCTGCTTTTTAAATGCTTTTTATTTGACTAACACATGGGGGGGGGGGGCATGCGAGGCAGGACAAAGAATAGCTTTTGTCCTCAAACAGAGTGGGTTGCATAAAGAAAACAAGAACAAAGGCTCCAACAACAGCTTTTCCCTCCTGATTGATTGTCGTGCAAAAGTGTCATTTAAAAGATAATGGAGAGATAGAATGTGAAGGCTAGATTTGGGGGGGGGGTGGGGGCTGGGGTGGGGGCTTTCGGCTGAAAATGCTGTACCGATTCAAACGAAATATACTGGTAAACATGGCGGTTGAAAAAAAAAGCCCAGTTGGCGTTTGCATTTTCTCAGGTATCCAAAGGAACCCAGGGTTTCACCCAGAAAATATTGTAATCCTGGCTGTAGTTGTCTTGGTCGGTCGAGCTGCGTGTGCGGCCCGAAGGAAGGGCGCAACATTAACCACATAACGTAGTGTGCATCAAGCTAATAATGACCAGACTGGACTACTGCAACCTACCGGGACAGGGAGGTTTTCTCTCGGCTGCACCTTTACAGACTACTTTATGTTGCTCTCAAACATCGAGAACATCGAGCATTTCAAGTAAACAAACAACTGCTGGGGTGGTCTATGTTTAGAGGTGAAAAATAATCTCCTAAATACTCTGGTCTTATTTCTTTCTTCTGAGGCCTTCCTCTTCTTCTCAAAAACATCTAAGACAGTGTAAGACAGTTTGCGTCTTGTGACTCTTATGCGGTGGAAGCAGCAGAGCTACGATGATGAACGGCTAACACTGAAGCTAACCAGGTACATCAACACTGGAAGTGCACATGCACAGCCAGCCAGGGGAAACTAGCAAGCAACATGCTCGTATATTAGCGTTACGCCTCACAGTTACTGTCATGTGGGACAACCAATAGATAAAGTGATGCCCCCGGAACTCAAAACCAAAAAAGATTGTTTTTCCACTATATCCACTATACGTTCAATTCTACTTTAGTTTTGTTCGTATTCTTCAGCCTCACTGGTGCCATCAGCCTCAAGCTAACATTTAGCTAGGCCCTGTTACCCTCAGCCACGCCCTCTTACAACCAATAACCTCCATGCAGTTCAACCCCCTTTTTCAAAGCAGTGGTTCAAACTGTATTATGATCACAGCTCCGAATGTGTTATTTTGAAATGTTGGCATTAATAAACAATAATAATAATAAACATTATTTAAAACATGGAAAATAATAATATATGTCTGCCACAGTAACACAGTGCTCATATTTGTTTGACAAATGCCTGACGCTAAAGGCAGCTCGTTCACTTCAAGACGGCTTTAACTTTACCTTGAACTTTTAGAAAACAACGTTGGGTGGTGCTCCCGTGGATGCGCTATCACATTAAGTCTGTTGCCTCTTCTGGCTGCCACAGTCTGCAAGCACATTCTGCACGTATGGGAACCTTCTTCCATTGTCGTCTGTCTTTGTACGGTAGCTGAAGTACCCTTTTAAATGGGGGAAAAGTTTGGCTGTTCCCATTCTTCAGCCATCATAGGAGGGGTAGTTATACTGCGGCTGCACACGACCTGAGGGATGTGACCTCCACTTTCTTTCTGACCTGATGTATTCCGCAAGAACGCTATGACAGACTTTTTTTGTGGTTTTAAAACCGAGACTTTTTCGTATTACGATATACCGTGAAACTAGGGCTGGATATATTGAGATATATGATATTTATCTCGATGTTTTTCTTTTCATAAAGAAATGATAAAAAGGTGTCTCTGAATCAAAGGTTCTTCCCAGATGTCTTACGGGTAAATTTTTGAACAAACAACAATAGATAAATATGAGAAACGGCTAAAAAATAACCTACTGGAAAACATAAAAGTATAGTTATAACACAACATCAACAATCTTTATATAAACGATAGTCTCTCATCTTGTATCTCTCTTTATAAAAAAAAAAAAATCTATATTTTTAAAATCTCGATATATTGCCCAGCCCTACATGGAACCGGTACCAGGCCCATGCCTTGTCCCTAGTCTCTGGAGCACCACTGTGTTCCCACTCAGCGAGCGCCTTAAGACACCACCTAAAAAGCTCCCATTCAGCCGTGCGGCCTGCAGCTTCTCAACCAAAACTTACTGATGTCCTAGAAAGGCTAGGATGTGATGACAGAAAAGCGGAGGGCATAAAGCAAATAAATGTATAATGTGCTAGAAAAAGACATGATGCCAAAAGCACGGTTGATGGTGAGGGCTTTTGTGAGCAATATAAGAGTTTCACATATTTTATTTTGTTTATCTTATTTGTTTCTATTCAGTAGCCTAATTGGTTGTTGTTTGATATATTTTATAAATAGGTGTTTTGTCATTGCATGTGAAAAGCCCGGGCTTTTAAAAGCCCAGCGTGCGTTTCCATACACTCCTTTATTTCTTTATATATCATAACATAACAGTCCTTTATGACATCTTAGCAAAAACAATGGAGTCAAATGATTGTTCTAAACATCTTTGATAAGTTCAACCATTTGCTAAGGGACTAAATGCTCAGCTTCCTTTGGCAGTTTTGTTTCTGTGCATGTGGCATGGTACCGGTGGCATGACCCGCTATGCAGGCCGATGAGTCTTCCTGGGGTTCTGCTTGTCACAGTGCAGCCCGTTTTAATGCCCTGTGGAGATGGAGACAGCCTGCAAAGCTCCCTGCTGACTGCTAAACTTCACCAAACAGCCGGAGGACAATGCTGCTGAACTGACACATGTTATTTGCCTATGCCAACCGAGTCACAATTTGCACCAAAGACTGCTCACTTACAGCACTGAGCTAACATTTTAGGCTACACATACTGTACCAATGGCTTTTGTTGTTGTCGTGTTGTTGTTTTTTTTGCATCTGTTTGTGTGTTTTGTTTATTTTTTTTACAAGACAAACTTGAAAAGCTGTGAAAAAAGAATAAAAACCTGATTTATGGATCATGCAATCTCTCCGGTTCACATGAACATACATCCAGACTTTTAAAGTGAAGCTGAGAGACGCAGCGGGCATGCATACACCAATGACATGCGTGACTTGATGCTCATCCATCCACCCGTCCCCATCATTGTCTGAGACCAGCCTCACGCACCGAAACATTAGCCGCATCCTGCAACCGTTTCCATTAAATCTAATCACAGTCAATGGAGAAAACTCAAGCTGATTGTCTTTTAATGCACTCACATACACCATGAAATGGCTGGTTAGTAAACCAACTGGCAGATTCATGAGTTCAGTTCAGCCCTGCACAGAGAAACTCTGCATGATTTCTTTCTTAAGACGTCTATTTAGTTTATCTGGTCAAAGGAGACAGAGAGTTAATCTTGTGTGCTCTGATTCCAGCTGATTGACCCAAAAAAGGATTTATGATTTAAAAAAATGTTTATTAGCCATGTTGAATATTTATACTGAAGTCATCAGATGAACAATTTCATCTAGATATTATCTGAGTTTACAGCAGGTAGATCATAACTTCCTTTCACATTTTTGTTCTTGTTCCATTGTTTTTCTGAGATTGTGCTTACATCATCATTATTATTATTATTATTATTATTATTATTATTATTATTATTACTACTACTACTATTACTACTACTTTGGCAAAGGGAGGTAGGGTTCCCATTACCATACCTGAATGCTGACTTTAAAGTAAAAAAAACAAAAACAAAAGAAAAAACAAAATTTACAAAATAATTGAAGTAAAACTTTAAAGGGACAACAAAATTATAAGATTGTTTATGAAACATTTCAACATTTATTGTTTTAGTTATTGAGTTTGCAAACTGAAAATAAATGTTTTCCATCAAAATGTTTATTTAGGGCAGCATGAGGGTCCAGGCTGGGTTTGAACCTCAGCTGGGGGTCTTTCTGCATGGAGCTTGCATGTTCTCCCTGTGCATGAGTGGCTTCTCTCCGGGTCTCTCTAAATTTGACAGATTTTGGGTCAAGAATTTATATAGGCTGGTAGAAAACGTGGTTTATATAGTCAATATTATTCAATATATTTTAATATTTATTCTAATTTCTACAGTTGGGCTAGAAAAGTACCTTTTGATAAAAAAAAAAACCAATCTAATTAAACATGCTTTTTTTTGGCCTAATGTAATTTTCTACTCTTAAATGTTGTGTTATTAGCTGGAGGAGGGAAACATTAACAGAAATAAAGGCTTTGAACTATGACCAGTCTGTGTTAATCTATATAATATTACTTTAGTGAATTGAGTTACTGAAATAAATGGAGTTTACAATAATGTTCTAATTTATGGAATAAGACGGCCAAACTTCCTGTAAAGATTTGGAAAGACAAAAAGCCAAGGTTCATACCAAGGCTTTAAGCGGACTATGACCTCTAAAATATCATTACAGTAATACAATAAGTCATTTCTAACCAAACATCCTGACAATAAATGAAGCGGTTGGTATTTAAACTCTTGTTTTTTGCTAATAACAAACCTGGTTTGATTGTCCAGTATGCTTCAGGCCCCCTGCCCTCTGTATGGGCCCCTGAGGGCCTGGCCCATCCACTCTGACACCAACACACAGAGAGAGAGAGAGAGAGAGAGAGAGAGAGAGAGAGAGAGAGAGAGAGAGAGAGAGAGAGAGAGAGAGAGAGAGAGAGAGAGAGAGAGAGAGAGAGAGAGACAGACAGAGAGAGAGACAGAGAGAGAGAGAGAGAGAGAAACAGAGAGAGAAACAGTGTTATGGACTTACTTGTAGGAGGTCCCAGCTGTGATCTCCTCTTTGATCTGTCGGTTCAGGGCATCCACCGCCGCCCTCCCCCTGCCCTCTGCCTCCACCTTCAGGACCACCTTCTTCTCCCCCTCCTGCTTGCTGGTCCGCTTCTTCCTCTCCTGCCCCTGTAGCAGGTCCTTTTCCTGCACCTTGTCGGCAATGGCGCCTTTCTCCACGCCGCATTCCGCATCGAGCCCTACGTGCTTTTTCTCGCCCCTGGTTCGCTGGTCGTCGCCTGGTGGGGGTTTGGGTATCCAGGGGTGGTCGTACCTCTTCGGGATAGGCCAGGCCTTGTAGTCCTTCTGGTACTGGGTCTCGTTGTTGAACGGGGTCTCCGGCTCGTGGTACTCGTTCCTGGGTTTACAGCTGGGTTCGGGCCGCACTTTCCAGTGTTTGAAGTCCTCGCGCATCACCGACCTGCACACGCGCTCCTCAGAGACGCACCTGCGCGGCCCGCGCTGCGCCTTGGCGGGGCGCTCCGCACGCGACGGCTGCGTTTCTATGGCGACCCGGGCCTGGGGAGGATGGAGCTGCGGCTGCAGCTGGATGTGCTGCATCTCCGACACGTCGGTGTACTTGGTGAAGACCAAAGGCACTGCGATGTCAGCCTTGTCCAGCTGGTTCCAGAAGCGGGCCATGCAGCACGCCCGGCTGATGCAGGGCCACGCCATGCTGCGGGATGTAGCGTTCCACTAAGACACCAAAAACACCCTTTCCACCGGGCTGACGCCACAGAAAATCTCGATCCACGCTAAGGTGTACCTACTGATGTGAGGAAATCGGGATGTCCGTATAACAAGGCTCCGACGTCTTTTTTTGTTGTTGTTGTTTTTGGCGTTAAAAACGTAGTAATCCCATTGTGGTTGCAGAATGCGAACGATCAGAAAAACGATGTCGAAAATGAGCCGTGCGAACCGTGCTCTGCTCCCCTCCTGTGTCCGCTCTGCTCTTCCTGCTACAGCAGGGCATCGCAAGGAAAAACGGCCCCGCCCGCCTGCTCAGCATCCCAGACGCTGACAGGAACCGAGGAGGGAAATAAACGTCAAGCTGGATGGGTTAACTTCCTTTTCGATCAACAGCATGAAACCTATGATGACCTCCTTATTAAAAAAAACAAACCAACTGAAAAAATAACAAAACACGTGTAATAAAATGTACCATTTATGTCAATTCGAAAGGCGATTGTTACAAATATTGGGATGCACCAATTTTGAAAAATGTTTATAACAGAATCCTTGAAGCACATTTTACGCTCCCATCAATGCGGCACAGCATACATTCTATGGATATAAACACTTTTATTACAGCCTGAAGCACAAGACGTCAAACTAATTCTTACAACCCATTTAAAAAGTATGTTTCTTCTAGTTGTTATATAAAATCTATTACTGCTGTTTATTTTTACCGTTGCTTGCCAGATGAATTCTCGCGGTATTTGTGCGTTTAGAACTAGCGTGCTGCATATTATCAATCAGGCTGGCCTGGTTTGGTTTATTTTGCCTGGCATCATAGAATTAAAAATTTCAGCTGTGATTAGAAATAATTTGTTTTAGACATATTCTTTGTTTCTCCTCCAAATTCACATTTTTTTCTGTTACAGCCACAAATCTTATGATAAGCATAGTAATGCATAAATCTGAAATATTTGGTGTTCATTAGCCCCTTTGGAAGTCAAACCTCTGTAAAAACAAATTTCACAGCAATAACAGGTACAAGGGGAAACTTTGGATAATTTCCTTTATAAAATAATTCAAGCCCATTCAGAATTGAACGTTATTTTTGTAGCCGCAGCTGGATTTAGGTCTGTACTTTGACTCAGCCATTCTCAACGGTGAATATGCTTTGATGTAAACTATGCAGTGTAGCTTTGTCGTGTCAGAATTGAGCTTTCTCACCTAAATACCGACACCACACAAGAAACAATATTGGTCCCTACAACTAAAGCTGTATTCAGACTTCACAGTAATAATCCATTAATCTGTATCTCATAATGCAGTTGCCGTCTATGAGTGGAGGTAGATTAGAAGAAACCAGGATTGCTGTGATTCTTGAGAAGTTGGATTTAGTTTTACTTTTTCTAAAGTTGTTGATGGTGGGGAAAGGATTGCTGGTAGATCTGGTGGTCAAATCTGGAGGCTGCCTGTGGCTTGGGAAGTCCAGTCGCCTAAAAAGTAAGGTTTACGTAGAACACTAGGAGGCTTAAATTTACAACACTGGCTGATCATCAGGCAAAGAGTGGCTATTAGTGATGAGGCAGGCTGTGATAGGCTTATTTACAGGAAATAGGAAGCCTGTTCCTTCCAACCATGCTCAGAACTGAAGAAGCTTTTTCTTCAAAGAATTTAGAGAAGTTTTGTTGCCTTCTAATATTATCTTGTTTTGGTTTGAGACCCTCGTGTAGGCAACAATTACGAGCACCAGAGAGAATTGACAAATGATTGTAAAGAAAAAAATTCAACTGCATAAAAAAACGGTGGTTCCCCTGAACACAAAGCTGATAAAGCAAGCCCTACAGCTTCATTTATTGATGTGTGCATATCTTCCCTCATAAGAAATAAAAAAAAACATGTTTTAGTTTCCTTCCACTTTACAATTATGCTCTACTTTGTGTTCGTCTTTCACATAAAATACTGATAAATCACATTAAAGTTAGTGGTGGCCTTTAGACAAAATGTGAAAAGTTCAAGAGGTATATATACTTTTGCAAAGCACTAAAATACTCTAAAACTACAGGCTTGTCACATAAATATTGGAAGGACAATATTGCCATAAACTATTGTATATTGAATGTTTTATAATAATCAAACAAACAATTAATCAATAAATCTTTATTCATATAATACTATTGCACTTGATAACCAAAGTGCATCAAAGGTAAAATTAGAAATAACTAGCAAGAGCAAGTGCAATAAAAAGATAAAAGTAAAAGTGATTCTAAAACAGGCAGCCAGGGTAAAAAGGATAAAATAGGGGCGATGTCCTCACATCATCTTTTGCCAGTGAGCAAGTGTGCAGCAGCATTTAGGACAAGCTGAAGATGATGGAGAAGGGTCTGGCCGATGCCACTCTGGAGGGAGTTGCAGTAGTCCAGTCTGGTCATAGTCAATGCACTCTTTCAAGGGCAGTTGGAAGAGGCTAGGGCTTCATTATAATAATCAACCTCAAATGATAAAAGCTAGACTGGACTACTACACCGACCTGCCCAACAAATTTGAGATCAGTAACAAAAAATGTGTGACAGAGTCCAAACTAAATTAATTTATAATGTATGTATTTTTAAAATGGATGCCAGAGGAAGCAAGTTGAAGGAGAGGAGCATAGGTCCTAAAATGGAACCTTGGGGTACTCCAAACTTCAGAGGAAGAAACCAAACCTAACTGGACAGAGGAGCTTTTGCTGGATAGACCTAAACCATTGCAGAACTGACCCTTTGACACCAACGGATTGCACCAAGCCATGTAATAAAATCTCTTGGTGCACTGTGTCAAAGGCTGAGGACAAGTTTAAAAAGAGCAAAACAGCAGGGTCACCCAAGTCTGCAGTTAAAGGCGGGTCAATGAGAACTCTGGGAAGCGCTGTTTCAGTGCTGTGACAGGATTTACACCAGACTGGAATTCCTCATTTATTCCATGTAGCTGTAGATACTCCTGTAATTGGAGCTAAACCACCCTTTGTAGTACTTTACAAAAGAAAGGACAGTTTAGATATCAGCCTTAAGCTTGTCTGAACATCAGGACTAATGGCGTCCTTCTTAAGAAGAGGTTGGACCACAGCGAGCTTAAAGGCAGCAGGAACACAACCTGAAGACAGAGAGGTGTTAATTAAATTACAAATGAATTGGCCTACAGCACTCAACACCTCCCTCAATAGTCTGGGGGGAATAGTAACAAACGGACAATGTGACTTTCAGGGACTGGACTAGTTCTCAGATCTGGGAGATGGACATAAGTTCAAAGTGGTTAAAAACACCAGTAGATACGGGGAGTGTGGCAGAATAATATCAGAAATGTATTTTATTGACATGAAAGCTGAGTTCTGCATGGAGAAAAGTGTTTGATTGTTTATGTCAAAGAGTGTGAAGTAGCCACTGCTACAGTGCTGAAGGTTACTGCTTCACGAACAACGTTCCTAGTGACAGAGAACGTCCTTTCCTGGCGCACCGTGTCAGCAGAAAGTGCTATACGCTTACACACACTGAGGGTTTGTTTCACATTGGCCCTCAGCTCTTTTCACACACAACTGACTAGCACCGTCAGCTCAAAGAAAGGTTTTCAGTGTTTTCTGACTGCTTGGTCTCCAACTTCAGAGAAATAGTTTTTTTTATTTCACTCCTTTATTTTTCACTCTGTCATAACGTTATGTGACAGACTGAGAATCTGACATAAGGACATAGTGGGAGTAGAATTAATCGATCATATCCTGTGACTTTATTAAAGAGAAAAAAAAAATGAAAGGTATGTTTCACTGTGATATGTAGTGAATTCAACAGCTCCTCCATTGTCATCTCATCTCATTTATTTATTCCTTTCTTAATACTGACCATGTGAAAGCTGATCACTTTACCTTCTAACGAGACTTTAGCGACACTTAAGACATGCTGCACAGTGCTCGTTATGTGATAAGAAATGTGTTAGCCCTCTCCAAATGACCTTTATCACAGCACATTGCACTGAGACACTCTTGTGTTATTGCCTAACCAGATGGGGCTGCAATCCACAATCATAAAAAGCAACGTTTTGCACAATCTTACTCAGCATTGGCTGTCTTTAAGGCCTGCACAGGGAGTTAACTATGGTAAAATCTAAATAGAGGACACGCTGTTTGGCATCCCTTTGTACCACAGGCGTACGACTTTAAGTCTTGAAGCTCTGCGTTCATGCATGACCTGCCCCTCTGGGTCAAAGGTCAGATGCAGCTGATATGATCTGAGCGATGAAACAGCGTATTGAGTCAAGATAAGCCAGTAGTCAATAGAAGGCAATGGTGGAAAGGTGAGAAGAGCAGACTTTGGACCTGACTCCCCTTGCGCTCCTTCTTGGACTCAGCAGCAGCACATCGCTTCGTGTGCCTTCTTTCATAGAAATATGAAAATTGATTTTGCGCCTGTGGACGTGCCCCTCCAGAGGAGGCTGCAGACCGCTGCAGTGGTACAGTGGGTCTTCTGCTTCCTGGGTCTGGGTGAGTGTTGGTGTCGACCGCAACAACTCCTGATGTTAGAGCAAGCGTCGAGCGAGGGAGAGTGTGTGACAACGTCCAGAGGTTGGACGCTATGAAAAAAGACGAGAGCAGGTTTTTTGGCTTACATGCATAATACACCACATTTTTCTGTTGCAAAATGCTGGTGCATGACGTGGTACCTGATTCAGATCGGTCAGCATTAAATGAATCAGTTTACCTCTGACTGGTATATTATAGTGATAGTTCTCTTTTGAGGACTACCTACCGCCCTGAATCATAATAAATATTTTTATACGGTGTTTGAGTCAAGGTGGCATTCACATAACTGAAATTTTAAATAAGCTCATTTATCTACATCTACTACTAAAGCCCTTTGTAAAAACGTCCTTTGAAACTCTCAATCTGTCATTTACTCCTGGTCCTCTGCAGCTAATTCAGGTGGACAGAAGGAGGAGGGGGAGCAATAAACACGTTCAAGATAAGCCAAACACTTTTTTTGTTATCAGATTTGAGGCCTTTATTTCCCTCGGAAAGGGTATTAAAATCGGCATATCAAAGATATAAGACTGAGGGAAGTAAAATCATGAAATTCGCTTCCAGTATAATCATAGTGGGTAGGGATTCACTTCTTTGATAAAGTAAATGCTGAAGTTCTGTTTTTTTTTTTTTTTTTTGTTTTTTTTATACATTTTCTTCATCTCCCGCGATCACATCAAATTTCAAGGTCACATAAAACACATACAACTTGTTGCAAAACTTTTTATAAGCCTTTGTCGCGTTTTAAAGCTGCAAACCCACTGAGATAGGGGCTTCTGACTAAATTGATTGGCCGACGGGGGAACAATCAACCAAACAGCCAGCTAAGAAGCCAATGGTAACTCTGGGGGAGCTGCCGAGATCCACAGCTCAGGTGGGAGAATCTGTTGACAAGACAATTATTAGTTGCACACCCTAAAAATCTGGCATTTATAGAAAAGGTTGCGAGAAGGAAGACATTTGTGTAAAGAAAGGCATTAAATTTATAGTTTGCTTCTTACCATGTAGAGGACACAGCAGAAATGTGCACAAAGGTGCTCTGGTCCTATTTGACCGAACTGAACTGTTTAGTCTTCATACAGAATGGCATGTGTGGAGGATAGAGGGGTTACTTACAGCTACTTAACACAAATTCAGAGTTCTGTTTGGGCAACCTGAGGAAAATCATGTATTGTTTTGCTTCTACTTTGCCAATATGTAGAGTACAAGTTTGTGCTCGGACCTGCAGGTCATCCATCATCTCAAACCTCCTTTTCTGACAGACCCGAGCACGTTTCCCTCAGAGTGTCCTGAGTTTGTTTCTTTGACACATGCGGTAGCTATGCTGCCATAGTAAATGCCCTTGTTCATGGATGTTTGTCTCAGTGTACAGAATACTGTACTGTTTGAAGACATACCCACTCCATATTGCTCAATGTTTGCTGAAATCTGCACAGATGTCTTTTATTTTTTACAATGAGTCACACCAAACTTTACAGAAATGCCCATTTTAGTTTGCAGAAACCCTGCAGAGATTCATCTTTTTTGATGCTAATATGGACTTAAAGCTAGTGACCAATGGCCTTCAGATCTGGTCCATCTTTAGATAATGATGTATCCAGTGGCAGTTCTTGACCAAATTTACCAGGGGGGCCAAGGTAGGGGACAGTGTTTTTTCACAGGGGCACAGAACAAAAATATTTAAAAACAATAAAATGGCAATATTTAACTGTGTAATAATATTAAGTGAGCCACTTGTGGCTCTGGAACTGCAGGTTTCAGACCCCTGATCTAGCAGTTGAAAACTTTGCCCCATGCTCAATACGGCTAAAGCTAAACGTGAAACATCTTAAGTTTTAAATTCTTTTTAGAGTAAAGCTGTATAGGTAAAAAAATAATATTGGTCAAAGTGACCAATCAGTTATGGTTTCTTTGCCATTGCAAATAATTATGAAAAGTTTATTTAACATCATGCTTTTAGTACAGGGGCCACAACAGTGGCCAGGGCCATGTCTACAGGGGCATGGGCCCCTGTTGGCCCCTGTCTAGAACCGCCCCTGGATGTATCCAGTGGTGTAGAGAACTCTCAGAGTTTTGGAAGAAAAGCATCAATCAGGCTCTTTCTACACCGTACAGCTCCCATTCACTTGGTCGTGTCAGGTCACGTGAACACAGAAAAACAGGTGATCACAGAAAAACAGGACAGGCTTGTGAAATGCTGTACTGAATATTGTTCAAGCAGATTGTGGTGTTGTTTGTTGCATCACTCATAAAACTGTGTCCTTGCTGTTCATCGTGTTAATGCTGTTCCTCCTCAGCACCCACCTGCATCATCTTGTTTTTGTACCTGATCTTCACTCGCTTCTGGCTGATCAGTGTGCTGTACGCCATCTGGTGGTACTACGACTACGACACCCCTGCACGCGGAGGTCGCAGAGTGCCCTTTTTGTGTGGTATGAAAATGTGGGAGCACATGCGAGATTACTTCCCCATCAAGGTGAGAGAAAGAGCTAAAAACAGCTTTTCTGAATATTTGCACATTACTTGTCCCAGCAGGCTTGAGGTTGGTGTGTGGTTGGGAATACATGTCAGAGTACAACAACAGAGCACCTCACTCATTTACTTAATCTAACAATTTATCTCAGTCTTCTCAAGAGTAACAATCCTTATCTCGGTCCATGACAACAACTGAGTCTCTGATCTACTCCCCCCCACTGAGACACATATGCTACACTTAAAGTAAAAACACAACCGAGTAACAAAGTGAGGATTCCCACAGCAGGATTTCACAAAATGCAAACTATTTAAACATTGCATTGAAGAATTAAAAAAGAAAAAAAACAACAACAGCTAATTCTGAATTGTGTGTATTTTGGTGGATGAAATCACAAGAGGCGCAAGAATTAAGCTGATCAGCTGGCATTAGCAAACCCTCTGGCTGACGAGCAACATCGTACACAGTTTCACTCAAATTCTGAAGCCTTGTAGTTAAATTTGAGCTGCGAGGGGTTCTGCTTTAAGTGTTTCAGTCAGACGTTGACTCCACCTGCCATGATGGACTCTGTGGTGGATGGCAGATAGGAAGCAAACAGTGACAAGAACAATAAATTGTCTGCAGAACTTTACCTTTCTCTTTACTCTCCTCTTAGGTGTTAAGTTTTCCATCTGATGGTTTCTGTGCATTTTGGATGCTTATACAATAAGTAAAGTATATTCTGCTTGGATCACCTGAAATCTTTATAAGCCAGAACAACGGACTGCATGTGGTCAGACTTCACATTACTTTAGCTTACACAGACATCCTCTCTCCTTCTGGCTTCTGAGGAAAGAGATATTCTGAGGGTGTGTGCTCGGTGCTCATTTTCACAAAAGTAGGAATAGAAGCTGTAGCCTTGCAGGAAAAAGTAAACGCTCTGAAGTAGGAACCTTTTAAAATAAAACAGGCAGATAAAGAGAAAAATAAATGACTGAAAATACACATGGACATAACTCAGAACAAATTTGATGCCTTATGTGATGTCACCAGATGCATGCATGTGTGTCAGCCTGTTGTAGGAATGGCAGATTTTATAACTGCTAGATATCAAAAAGTGCAAGGTTTCTGCTCTCGAGAGTTTAACATCTGACTTCTCACAGCTAAATCCTGCAGCTTTGAGCAGAAACAGCTGCACTCAAGAGCCAAAAAAGCCATATCATGGCATAAAGTAGAGGCATATATCTTTTTAAAGTGTATAAAGTGGCTGAAACTGTGCCTCCAGTAGCGAATGTTGATTTTTTTGTACTGTGTAGTAACAGCACCCTGCCACTAGATGTCAGTTTTTCCAAAAAGAGAAAAAGTGATGCAGAACGAATTTTTTTGCAGATAAACTCTTCAAATAGACCTAATAAGTTTATGTAACTGATTTTTTTTATGTAAACTGAACTGAAATTATGTAATCATAACCGTTATCTATACAGGTGCAACCGGCCTTTTAATGACTTAATGATGCCCAATATAGAAATGAGTTTGACACCCCTTTCTGACAGCAATCCAGTATTGTAGAGCAGTTAGTATTATGTATACTGTAAGGACAAAACCCGCTACTTTTCCCTTGCATTTATTTATAACACTAAGCCCCAATGTCCAGCAGCATCTTACACCACAGAATGACACCAGTCTCTGGTATCTGTAATCAAATCCTCCATCAACGTGGTGCCCTTTTTTTGATTTTCTCAGGTTTCTCAATGGATGCTGCTGCAAGACCAAAGGGTCTTTTTCTGATACTTCAGTGTGGAATTAAAAACTAACTGCGCCAGCATGAGCGAATATGCTTGTCTTTTGTAGCTCATTGTGTCCCTCTGGTGGTCATGCTGGAATAGTGTACCTAGATGACTTCATTGTTGATGCAGTTTGGATCTGTGATCATTTTGATCTCTTCTAGTAAGTTTTTCTTACTATAAATATTAACATCCAGAGTGAGCCTACTGGATTTTGTTTTATGGATTTTTGTTTCTGGCCACTTAGTGAGAATTAGGACGGCCTACTAAAACAGAGTGCAACAACATTAACAGTAGTCCAGCAGCCTGTTAACATGATATAGAGGAGTTGACACACACCATGCGGCGAATTTATTAGATTTAATCTAATCCCTATATGAAAAATTCAAAAGCTTTTTTCTTTAAACATCGTTCTATACACTGAGTTTACAGCTAATAGAAATAAGAAGATTAAACCAGAATCCTGAAGGAAAAGGGGGAAAGGTTTAGATTCTGACTGAGGGGGTCAGAGTTCATACTCGCACAGTTTACCCTTCGCAGATATCTTTACTAACACAGTAATTTATATTCACTAGTTTAGCTGAACCCTCTGGACTAATCAGATGCATGATTTTACAGGCAATCCAATTGCACTGTTTTTGTTTCACAGAAAAAACAATAAAAGTGGTTTTGATGTGCAAAAAATATTTCTTGCCTAATATACTTACGGCTCTTTTATCACATCACTCTTTTCTACAAATTAGATCCTCTGACAAGAAAAGAAACGACACAGAACAATAAGTATCACAGGGAAAGAAGCATACAAAAAAAAAGGGGGGGGGGGTAGTTGCATACATGGATTATTGTAGCACAGGTAACAAGAAGATTAAATTGATCATTTCATACAAATTGATAAACAATACAAAATTTGACTTGTGCATTTAAAAATATAATACGAAATACTGAAAAATGTGTGCAAAGTCCGGGTGCAGTGATGGTGCAGGGTTAGAGCGCTACCCATGTATGATGGAGGCCTCAGTCCTCGGCACGGCTGTCCCAGGTTTGAGTCCTGGCCCGCAGACCTTAGCCCTCTTTTCCTTCTCTCTTTCAACCACATTTCCTGTTAGCCTGCTGTGGACTAAAGGCCACTACTACCACAAAATAAAAATAAAAAGTTTTACATTTTTTTGCATCAGGCTGTCTCCACACTCCTGTTAGGGCTCTGCGCGGCGGTGATACCAAAATGAAAGTTTGAACCTTAAAGACATTTCAGATGCGGGGGAAAAAGTCTTCTCTACTTGTTATTCATTCAGTTCATAGTGAATCATGTCCTGCCTCATCTGACTACATGGCACATTATCGGTAACAAAGAGCCCATGCATGGGCAAAGACAGCCAGGGAGTCCAATTAGTTGCATTGGTGTGCGCGTACCCACCGTTTCTAATCTCAGCCGTAATGATTCTGCAGATGTACGTTCACATTTAAAAGGACAACATAAATGCAGAGAAGACAGTGACGCAGGTTCATGCGCAGTTTAGGGAACTCAGAGTGCAGAATTCACATGCAGATAAAACGAGACGCACCGACTGCAGCCCTGAGGTCCTTTTTATTGAACATCAGGACAACAGGTTCAAAACGGCAACATTTCAGCTGACTTCAAGTTGTTTGTAAAGCTGCATCAAACTGAAAAACGAATAATCCTATTAATATCACAGAAAGATAACCTGAGTAAACAGAAAATGGGGTTTTAAGCGAGGATTGCATTTATTTAGGAGAAAAATGCTGTCAAAGACGTCATAACAGCTCTCTCTCTCTCTCTCTCTCTCTCTCTCTCTCTCTCTCTCTCTCTCTCTCTCTATATATATATATATATATATATATATATATATATATATATATATATATATATATATATATATATATACATCCATCTATTCATTTCTTACTCGCTTTATCCCTCATGGGGTTGCGAGGGGTGTTGGTGCCTGTCTCCAGCATTTGAATGGGCGAGAGGCAGGTACACCCTGGACAGGGTCTTTAGGACTGGCCTTATCAGCCAACAAATAACCAATGCAAATTGATCGCTGCAAGGTCTGGGAAGACATTGGCCTTTTGTACTGCGAGTCTTGAAGCCTGGATGTGGATTTACTGGTGATCAGGCAGGAAACAGGAAGCGTGAGAATGGGGGTTGAAATGCACCAAAGGTCTGAGATGCTAAAAGCCATGGGGTGCATGGGGCGACTGCTCTGGAATCTTAGTTCTTTGATACATTTTCTGTTCGTTTTTATTGGAGAAATGTTGCCTAATGTCTGAGAGAAAAATTATTTTACACTTAATTAATTAAACATTTTCGTAATATTTTCATTTATTGAATGTGGCTACATATATGCATAACCCTTTGCTAGTTTTGAGCCAGAGACTGAGGTGTCTGATCTAAACCAAAAATCTTTACTTAGGAAAGAGAGGTTTTATTATTATTATTATTTCACACAATCGTATTTGCTTGAGCACTCCTCAGCTTCCTCCAAAACATTTGGTATGAGTGTTCATCTGCTCTGCATCCTTCTGCATCAGCTGCAGTAAAAGTGAATGTTTCGCAGAGCGGCACTGGGCGAGAATAAAGAAAACACCCAAAAGCCCAAAAGAAGATGCAGACGTTTTAAAATTGTTTTCCCCCAAATGGTAAATAATACCTTCTCTAGCGGCCTCAAAGCGCATCAGTGTGATGCAATAAAATGAAAAGACTCCATCTGGGTCCTCTTCAAAAGAGCCTGGAAACGAGTGATTGGATTAAACAGCGGCTGAATTTCAGAGCAAAAGTCCAGTGGTCAGATAAACCAGGGTCATCTTTATAGTCACGTCACCTCCAATGCATTAAAATAGGAAAAATGAGCAAAAATGTTCAAAAACATTAACCCCTAACATAATAAAATGCTGTAATGAAGCTGACTTAATCCCGAGGCAATAGCATAGCCCGCTAACAGGCAGCAGAGAGACCATGAACATTAATCTCACACAGATGCCTGTATTTGTTTGGAGGCCTGTTTGAAGTTGAGATTCTGGTGCTAAGCAGACAAGTCTAAATTGCTGAAGAGTGTCTTTTGTTACTATTTGTTCACATCCATTGGTTTGGCACCTTTTATGAGTTAACAGAAACAGACCAAAGTGTGGAAGTAGGTCATCGGATTTTATGTTTCAGTCTGCCTTGATACGAGTTTTCCTCTTCTAATGTTATTGATTTCAATTGACATTATTATTATTATTATTATTATTATTATTTTTTTTTATTTTTTTTATTAACTTGTCTTTTTCATTGTTTTCAGGAAAAATACAGTTCCCCATTTTCCCTGTTTGGTCTGGGCTATAATATACAGGGGGGCACCTCCTGGATCCTGATGACTTTAATTAATTGGAAAGTCAAGGGTGCGAGTTGAAATCTTTGGGCTCTTGGCCATCATAGTTTGAAATAAAGCAGGTTCTGAAACGTACCACCAGCCTTTACCGCCATAATGCTAAATTTTTTAAGGCTTTGAGCCGCTTCTCTATTTGTTTTGCAAGGTGAAACGGTAGAATAGAGTTAAGGTGCTGGTTTTAGGAAACTGATCTTCAATAACATCTCAAACACAGATGTAGGCTGTAAAGTGCTAAACACTCAAAAGGGAAAAACAAGCACCCGTATTCTTACGGCTTTTCTAATTATTTCATTATTGATTATGGACTAACTAAGATAGTTGATTCAAATGTTAATTATTTTAACTGTTCTGATTTAGAACTGTCTGGTTGAAGGAATTAAAAAAAAACTGATTCTGAACCATTTTTTAGTGTCTCATCAGCCTGGAGTCTGGTGTTTAGTCAAAGCTGCTGATGAGTCATGTGTTGCTTATAAACGTCACCATCTGAAAGTAGTTTTTACAACCTCAAACTAAATCTAGCAGAGCAAGTTCCAATAGCCTTTCCCACTAAATGTCACTTCTAAAACTGTGTGGCAGCGCCAAGCTACAATCACAGTGTAGACTGTTCTTTTCAGGAGGCTGAAGAAGAGTTTATGGATAAAGTCGTAGAGATTTACAAATAGCTTCCTGTGACTTTTATTATAAAAGTGATTAGGAACTATTTGAAGAATGTATTTAATTTTTTTGATCCATTGATTTAGATCTGAACTGCCGGTTGTAGATTAGAAAATGTTGCGGTGGATGTTTTTTTTTTTTTTGCAGTGTTTTACGATTTAAAAGAACTGAGAAAGTGCAGCCTTGATTCAATTAAATCAGCCTGGGTGAAGCTGACTCAGACCAGTTTCTTCAGCACGTGCACAAAAACTGGACTCGAAGAATAAAACTGCCCAGACAGGTCACCGCTCTGTCATCCAAAGGGAATATGCATACACTGAGTTGTGTAGCAACAGTGCAATGACCAACACTTTATGGGTTGCAATGAAGCAACTCTAATATTTGGTAGGGTAAGGGGTAAATGTGATAGAGTGCACAGACACTGAAGTAGCAATACTGTAATTCTGTTGCATCATGTTCAAAATGTGATGCAGACATTGGGGCTACAGAGGAAAAAGGTGCTGCGGAGCTGACGAGTTAAAGTTTTTGATTTACTGTGGTCAAAAAGTAGAGCAAAATCAAACAGAAGACATTTAAATGGGCTCACACTGCCTTTCTAGGTAAATCAAAGTTTACCCAGTGCATATAGAGATCTCATTGAGGCAAAGCAAGTTTATTTATAAAGCACTTTCAGGACCAAGACAATTCAAAGTAAGGTTTACTTTTACTTTATTAATCCCCAAGGGAGAAATTGAGTTGCCAATGATATGTCAAAAACGCATATACACAGGCAAAAAAAAAAAAAAACACTCACACTGGCTACAGACCACAACAAAAATGGCACATCATTATAATATAGCAACATCATTGACAATATTATTATCAATGGTAAATGCTATCCAGACCTGGAAGAAACCCAAATCAAGATTTTTCCAGGAAGTTCTAATATATTCTATTCTAAATATATTGTGATATGTGTTCATACAAACCTCATTAACTAAGGACACCATGTAGATTTAACACGATTGGAACCCTCTAAGTTCGATTTGATCAATGGGGGAATGTTGCTGGGCACAAGCTGACTTGACTGCAGATTTCCTTTACAGCTTCAAGTTGAATAAAGGAACAGAAAATCAATCTGAATTACGGAACTTAGGAAAGTCAGAGCTGTGCTACCAACTCTGACCTTAAAATTCGGAGACGTTTCTGGTGAGCAAAGGTCTGTGGACTTGAGCATTTTGTAGGTGCTGATTTGCTTTCTTTAAGATTTGACCTCCATTTTTCCCACTGCAGCCCAAGTACCAGGATTGTTTCTCGTCCCACAGTTTGACAACGATGGTATTAAATGAAGTAAACGTTTGTGTGAGGAGGGATTTACTTTTACCAATGCTCTTTCTTTTTTTTTACCTCAGTTGGTGAAGACAGCTGACCTGGACCCCAGAAACAACTACATCCTGGGCTTCCACCCTCATGGGGTGCTGGTGGCAGGAGCCTTCACCAACTTCTGCACCTTCGCCACAGGCTTCCCGCAGCTGTTTCCGGGCCTCACCAGCTACCTGCTCATGCTGCCTCTGTGGTTCAGGGCCCCATTCTTCAGAGACTACATCATGTGTGCTGGTGGGGGCCTGACAAGTTGAAGTTTGATAATCCGACTGACTCATCATGTCCCACTTTAACACTCGCTTAAACTAACCTGGACATAGTTTGTCAGGTTTAAGAAACTGACACATATCCTGTTCCAACCTTGCAGGTCTGATTCCATCTGACAAAGAGAGTGCCAGCTATCCACTCCGCAAGAGGCGAGGTGGTACTGCTGTTGTGATAGCTGTCGGTGGGGCCCCAGAGGCCCTTGATGCCCATCCTGGTACCTTCAATGTGCTCTTGGCCAATAAGAAGGGCTTCGTCAAAATGGCAATGGAGCATGGGTAAGTGCAGAAAGCCCTGGGGTAAAAGATGATTCCTGTGGCAGCTGATTCTCTGCAGTCCTGTGTACAAAAAGATAGTTTCAATCTAATTACTCTGAGTTTCCCAACGCGCCACCATGGCTTCTCAAAACAGAGGCCCTTTCAAGTCACTTGCATGGAAATTCCCGAGAAAGCACTTTTCTTCTACGATGGGGGATTTCGTTTAATCTTAAATGGTGTTTAATCCAGCCGCATTTCAACCAAAACAATGTTTCAGAGCCCACCTGGTGCCAGTTTTCTCCTTTGGTGAGAACGAAGTGTTTGATCAAGTGGAAAACCCCAGAGGGACCTGGCTTCGGTGGATACAGGAACGGCTGCAAAGCATCATGGGTATATCGCTGCCTCTGTTCCATGCTCGTGGCATTTTCCAGTACTCCTTTGGCCTGATGCCCTACAGACAACCCATCCATACAGTCGGTGAGTTCACAGCATCAGCTATCCGCTGCTGCATCCAGCAGATCCCCTGAGCAGCTTCTGCTCTTTCACATCCGCCACCTTATAAAAGTATTCAGCCCTCGAAATTTCACCCAGTTTGTCACAGTTACAACAACAACAAAAATAGAATTTACTTGTATCATCTGCTTGTGTGACGGAGCAACACAAGGTAAACCATTCTTGTGGAGGGGGAGGAAAATGATGCAATTTTCCAAATTCTCTACAGAACAAACTTTAAACAAGCGTGTGTCCTGTTTTTCTGATGGCCTCCAATACTTGAACCACTAAACTTCCCCCCTGACCTGTCTGCTGTGTGTCTTGGTATCCATGGGGCTGTTTGTTCACTAATGCTCTCTAACCTCCGAAGCCAGAAAGACAACAGCTGCATTTCTACTGAGATTAAATCAACTTTCGACTTTTTGTTTGACTTCTGAAGCACTGGATTTTATTTGAGGCTATCAGAGTAGAAGAAGGGTGAATACATATATACACTAAGCTTCTAAGAGTGTTTGTGTGTGTAGAAAACATTGTAGTGGTTGTGATGGCAAAATGGGAAAAGGTGTAGCGGCATCTTCTACAAGGCGCTGTATATTCCATATTTGCTGACAAGTTTTAACGAATAGCCTTGCAGCAGTCAGATTTGATGTAAACACGAACACTGGCCGACACCCACGTACAGTAGCTCTGTGATGCTGGATGGCATGCAGGCCTCATGTATGACATGTGCTTTAGATAAACAGCCTGCATCATGCAACACTGCAAACCGTGAAGCTGATAGAGAGCTGGCACTGAGCATGCTGCCCCGCACCTTCTCACCTCTCTCTGCAGTTGGCCGGCCAATTAGGGTGGAGAAGAAGCTGAGGCCAACGGCAGAGGAACTCGACGCCCTCCACCAGCTGTATATGGACGAGCTCAGCAATTTGTTTGACGAGCACAAAGGCAACTACGGAGTAGACAAGGACGTCCATCTGAATTTTGTGTGACCCTGACCTGGAAATAAGGCGAATTGAATGGTTATTTATTAGCAAAGCTCTGGTGCTGCATGTTCAGATGCTTTTCCCTTTTGATCTGAATTAGCTCTAAACAGGCTTTTCATTTAAATCCCAGTGAATTTATCACTTACAGAGCAATGCTTCCTGATGTGTCAGTCAGTGTTGGATACAGCTACACTGTAAAAATGATTGCCTTATCTTTGATTTACTTTACTTGTTGTTTTTGTATGGTTAATTACTTCATTTTTATTTTGTCTATTGCTAAATATAGTTTGAGTAATTTTTTTAAATAAAGGTTTATGTATAAATGTTTGTTGTGTGGATGTGATTCAGATGCAAACAGTCATTAAAGTACTTTGAACCTAAACTCTGTCCCATCCTAACGACTGTTTCCTGCTGCATAAAAAGCGTTTTAGCTCATTCTCTTAGATCTGGGTGGCATTTTTGCGCCAATAGCCCCTCTTTGTTTTGCAGACATCATAAAGACAACATGTGAGACTGGCCACCAGTCACCTACTGAAGCAGATTAGGCCACGCGTGCACACGCAGCCATGAACGTTGTGACCCCTGCAAGCCCCTGCTGGCTAGATCCTATGTGTAGTCCAGATAATCTCCCAGTGAGACAGTGCAGAAGATTGTCCCAAAAAACTCACAGTAACCAGGTCTGAAGATATGGGCTCTGTCCACTTTTCTATTGGTATTATAGTTTAGTCCAAAAGGAACACCAGAAATATGAAGAAAAAAAAAAAACTCTCATCTTTAGATATTGCAGATATTTTAAATTTCCTACCAAAATTAAGTCCATATTACTATGAGATGTGTTCATTCATTAGATTTTTGTGTAGGTAACCAGTACACAACGATTTAAAACTAGTTTCATTAGCCCTCTTCTGACCTGAACCTCTAACCCGAACATTTTTATGAGTTTTATACACCAGCAGTCAAAAGTTTGGACTCACCTTTGTGATTCAATGGCTTTTCCTTATTTTAATGAATTCCTACATCGCAGATAAATAGTAAAGACATCAGAACTATGACTCAATACTATATAGAATTGTGTATCAAACATAAAATTGTGAATTAACTCAAAGCACCTTGTATATTTGAGCTTTTTCTAAATACTTTTTTTGGTCACTCTTGGCCTTCTTTCGATGATCTTCATGAGGTTAGTCACATGAAATGGTTTTCCTACAGAGTTCCCAGAGGTGGTGGTAAAAACCAAGACGAAGCAATGAATGAGAGGGTGAGTCCAAACCTTTCACTGGTAGTGATGACGGATGATTTCTTTTCCAGAAATTATTTTAATGAGAAACATTTATCAAAAGTCGAACAGATAATTTCAGAAAACTCTATTTTGTGGACTTAACAATCAATCTGTGGTGTTTCACACGTGAGTGTGTCTTACCTAATCTGGCTCAAGCTGAGGGGACCTAAATCCTTCTGAATTTTGTCGTCTGGAGGAAGTTAATTGGACAGGATAGAACAACGAGCACATAACTGGCTTTAGTCTGTTTCAGCGAAAGTCACAAACAAGTTCAGGCAAAAAAAGCAGAACCACAAGAAGCAAAAGTTTAATTTAGTTGCTGGTGCAGGAACCCACTCTCTAAATTTTTTTCAACAAAAAACTGACATCTTTAAGCCTTAAAAGCTGGACTTGTCTGATGCCTGTGTATCATACAGTATGATACATTCATACTAAATCTTCAAATCACCACAAAATCTAGCTGCACCATGATAGATATTATTATTCAATAAAACCATGAATCCCTGAGAAAGTTGTTTCTTTGGAAACAACTTTGGTTTTACACTAAAACTAGAAAATTACTTGAACTAAGTTAAACTGTTTTAAAACAGACATTATCCCTGTGGGTTGATGAGAAAAGATTTGCTTAGAGAAGTGAGAGCTTATTTCCTCAGACCTGTGCCTGACACTTAATAAAACAGAGCAATAGAAGTTATGTTGTAGCATCACATTGAGACACCATCCAAGAATAGCAATAACCTCTGATTATGTAAATGATACTGTCTGCAGTAAATGTGCAGCCTTTTCCTTCTGCAAGTGCATTGCCCTTCCCGCTCACTCAGATCAGACCAGCTTCTCCTGGACGTGCCGAGGACGCGGCGGAAGCTCAGAGGGGACACAGCTTTGGAACCTGCTGCCATTACACACCAGACAGGCCTTCACTGTCCATTAAATGTTAAATCTGCTCTGAAAACCCAGCTTTTCTCCTTAGCTTTTGACGTATCATGACAGAGCTCACCTTATTCATTTTATTCACTTTTCTTTTAATCTTTTAGGTGTTTTACATTATGTTTTACTCAAGTTACTTATTATTCTTACGTTTTTTTATATTGTATTTTACTCTGGTTGTTTGTAGCTGATTTTATGTGTTTATCGTGCATGCTGTTAATTTTTGTTCAGCAACTTTGATCAGCTGTGCTGTTTTTAAAGTTCTTATAAATAAAGTTGGCTCGGCTTCTTTTAAAAATACGTTTCAATATTCCCTTTTTCTTTTGCATGATCAGAACCTAAAATTCTTTTAGATTGTGCAGTTACTCCAAGTCACTACCTTAAAAGTTACATTAAAATATTTTTATTATGATGATATTTATATATTATTAACGTAACTGCATCCAGCATAATAGAAAATATGCTATCTTTGCTTACTATACAGTGTTTTCGAAAAATAAAAATTTAGCTAGGTAAAACATCTTTCCACTTATTAACACTGAAAGACCATGAAGATGTTTTTTAAAGCCAAACCTGTGTTAGCCTGTGGAAGGACTTCAGTAGTTTTATGTCTGACATGTTTATTCGAAAGAGACACATCATTTGGGTTTTAAAGAAGATAGGTGTAGTCTTTTAACCAGGACAATATTTATTTATACATTTTCTATGAAGTTTGTTCTCGCTTGTGTTTACATTAAGGTCAAGATTTCCTACAGTCTTAAAAAAAAGCTTGCCTTAAAGTCTTGATGCACAATATCAATCAATTAAAAAGAAGCGGGAAAAGCAGGAACGTGATGTTTCAAGCTATTTGACAGCATTCATTTAAGTCACATGTGAAGCTGTAGCCAGCAGCCTGTTAGCCTCACATCCCAGGAGCCGGCTGCTAAAAGAAGCAAAATATGCATCTGCGAAACTCACAGATTTCACTTTGTGTGTGTGTGTGTGTGTGTGTGTGTGTGTGTGTGTGTGTGTGTGTGTGTGTGTGTGTGTGTGTGTGTGTGTGTGTGCTGTAGTGGTGCAGCAGGTGCTTCATGCATGCAGGCTATCAGTCCTCACTGCAGCCGTGTGCAGTTTGACTCCCAGCCTTGGACCCTTTGCTGCACGTACTCCTCCTCTTCTCTGGCTGTCTCTTATCAGTCTGAATAATGTAAATAATGGCCACTAGCATCAAATAACCTTTCATAAATGGGTACAATTTTATTCTTATGTATATTGGCATTTCTTAATCTTTTGAAGCTCACTGGTTATATTGTTTGCAGTTGTTGTTCTTCTAGACCAGGGGTCACCAACACGATGCCCGTGGGCAGCAAGAAGCTCCAAGGACCACATGTGGTGCCTGCTCTAAAAAAAGCACAATCCACCAGTGAGCTCCAACTAAATATTTATTTTATTCCATTACTCTTCTTGTTTAATCACACTTGCATTTATACAGATTTAAAAATGATTATATCTTTCAAAGCATGACATTTTTATTTTATTTTACATAAAGTTAAGGTGAACTCTGGCTCTTCTAGTTCAAAGGTCAGTACTGGTAGCCCTTCATATGACACAACACCAGTGAAGTGACGCTCAGTTTCAAAAAGGTTGGTGAGCCCTGTTCTAAACTAAGATGAGAAGGTTGAAACTTCTCTATTTTATTTTATTTTATTTTATTTTATTTTTTGCATTTTTGTTACCAACATAGTCATAATATCTGAATTGTTTTACGTCCTTATTCTTGCATGAGCGTTAAAAATGAGAAAGTTAGTTAATTTAGTCTTGAGATGCTCAGGTACACTACACTGACTGACGCATCGGATCAATAAAAGTGATCCTGTGCTTGGTTGAGGTTGTTCTTCTTATCAGAAATCAGTGTTCAGAGTCTGGTCTTGGATCGGTGTTCAGAATGATAAGGCTGTCTGTGAACTTTGGCAGAAACCTGAAATATGAGATTGCAGTCCTCTGATACAGCATTTCCACACAAAATGGATGGCATACTGGACAACGCTCTGATGATTACAACATAGTCTAGGCAATATTTCTGTAAGAGCTTGTGCTGGACTTTACGAAATGCTGACTCTGGGAAAAATTACAGCACAAATGTGATACAAAGATGTAAATTATTAAGAAACTGATGTGCACTTTGGAAAAGTAATGGATGCATTCATAGAGAGTAAGAGTGTATTCATCCAGGAGATAACAGAGGAATCTACTGTGTGGAGAAGCTGCTCACAGCCGATGACTGAGGGGTGTCAAACGGCCCTGGGGTGGTTTTGAATGGCCCAAGGATTACATTATTGACTTATTTTTCAAGACTCCGATCAAAGTACAAAGGAAATCACTGTATTAGGAGAATCCAGCAGCATATCTTATCTTAGCTTTTCTCCAACAAAAATACAACATAAAGGGAGTTCAGGTCTCTGTTCAGAAATATTGATCTTTCAGTTTAGTTCATAGATCAGATGGATTTGAATTAATATCTGGGACATAGGGTCAAGTAACATAGATTTACTGTTTTATTTGACCCAAATAACCCTTTAAATGTTATCTGTCTGTGAACTTTGGCTTTTATATGATTTGGCATTGCCCTGATATTTCCTAATGAAATGTCTGGAACACTTGATAAGACAACCCTGGTTCGTTCAGTTTCAAGACACACAAACTAGCACTAGAAAAAACAAACAGACATTATACACCTGCTTATTGAAATAAACTGTAAAAAGAAGAGGTATAGATTCAAAGTAATAAATAAATAAATAAATAAAATAAAAACATAATATATTTTGTATATATGTTGTTTAATAATAACTTTTGTAAAAATGTGTTTTACTTACTCCACCTGTCCATCAAAACAATAATGACAGTTTTGTCAAATGTGCGAGGAAATAAAAAACTGACGTAAACAAGCAAGACAAAGAAGTGTTCAAATATTTATAAAACCAAACAATGGAGGGCAATCAATGCTCAACAACTATTTGAGCAGCAATAATTTTTCAGATGAAATGATACAGAGATGTACGATTACATCGCTGAGGTTGCCAGTTGTTTCTCAACACCCGTTTCATGTCAAGGACTGTTTGATAGATTTCATCCAAATGATGTTATGAACCTTGGCTTTGTTCCCTTGTGGTGTCAGTTTTGGGATAAATTGCATTAGATACAAAGGATAGCAGATTCTTTCCAATAGGACTCAAACTTGCATTTATTTTTTGCTAAAGATAAAGTCTGATTATATTAAGAAAACGGTGTGTTTGTTGTGGAGGACTGAAACGCAGGCAAATGTGTTTATAATATAAATATGAAACAAAATTCAAGGTGCAAAAATAAAAAAAATTATACTGAGGATCATGAAACTAAACAAATAAACAAACAAACCAGGAATATGAAGGGAATACAATAGAGGGCAGGGTTACATGGGGCAGACAAGAGCAGTTTTGAGAAAAAAACCCAGCAAAGAGCAACAACAACCAGCAAGCTTATATACTGAGGGAAAAGTGGAGAATGACATTGACTGCATATGAATTAGTCAGGCGATGGTGGAACAGCTGTGGACGAGAGAAAATAAGCAGACTGAGGAAAGGTGACTAATTAGCACAAAGGAGGCTGAACTCGACACAACAAAACTACAAACCAAGAAAAAAAGACTGCTACTGATCCAAGATAAATAAAGAGAGCAGAACACAAATTACTAAATACAAAGGAATTAACTAATATTCCAATATCTTTCTAGCAATAAGAAAGAACTCAGAAGTGATCGAAACACAAATGAAAATCAAAATCCAAATACCTAAGAATCATAACAGATCATTTAACAGAAAACATGTAATCGGCTCCTTAAACATAGAAATACATGAACCTTTATGTGACCATCTGGTTGAGTTTGTCCATGGTTAGGTTTTTATTATACTTTTGTATATATATTAAGCTATGCAATGTATCATAAGATTCCTGAACCATTCAGTCTCACAATAGATCAAAAATCATTCAGTTTATTAATGTATCACACTCTGTGCAAAAGGATATATTTACTTATTTTTCTTTACATTCAGTGATCTCTATCCCATTAAAAGGAGGAATGCTGTGGTTCATTTACATCTCAGAAATAAAGAATGATTCATAATGCACACAAAAATTAATCAACACTTTAGTCAAAAAGTACAGGAAGAATGTATAAGGATGCTATATTATCAAGATTTAAATGTACCCTTAATCAAACTCAAAATCTAACAAAGACAAATAACTCATCAGGATTTACTCCAAACAGAAAATCCCAGTGCATTTCAAACCCCACAGGAACCTCAGACAGAGGCTGGTGCATCCTAGGGACAAAACCCCCAAACCTGATGAGCGGAGTGGTGTATGCGCTTCAGTGCAGTGAGGAATGTTCTGATCTTTATATTGGAGAAACCAAACAACCTTTCCACAGACACATGGCTCAGCACAGGAGAGCTACCTCCTAAGTCCACCTACACCTTAAGGACAAAGGACACTCTTTTGAGGACCAAAATGTTCACATTTTGGTCAGAGAAGACAGACGGTTCAAGAGAGGGGTGAACCGTGAAGGAAGCCATTTACTTAAAGCGAGAAAAAAAACTTTAAACAGAGGAGGAGGGCTCAGGTTTCAACTTTCAAAAACTTACAACACAGCGATAGGTTTGATTCCTGCCAAGTTTCACCCCTCACCTCCACACATGTGACCACCACATTCTTCCTGTGAGCCAGGCAAACGATGAGCCTAACAACTATCCTTTGTTGGGGGCTGAATTTGCATGTGAATCTAAGCTCTAAAAAGGCCTGCCAGCAGAAGCTTGGAACTTCACACTACTCCTGACATTTTGAACTGGGAAAGCTTCCTGGATGGGAAGCTAAATGTTTTCAGCTTCAGAATAGAAGCCCAGTAGTTTTAATTTTTTAACCTTTTTTGGATTGACCATGACCTGGATGACTGAGAATCTTCACCAACATACCTTGGGATGCTGCCTATATGTGAAATAAGATGTTGTTTTGACTAGGCCTAAAGTCCGGCAGCAACGTTTGGAAGTGACATGGAGAAAAGCAGGTCTCGTCCATGATGAAAGGTCAAAGGTGTTCCTGCGTGTTCTGGCTGCAAGTCAGAAAATATGGTTTAACATAATATAAATAGTGAGACATGCAGACAATCAAACAGCAGCCTATACATACAACTTTAAATATGGTTTATATTCACAGCAGCCACGTTGGATACTAAAGGTAAACATTTAAATAGGGTTAATTTTTATTTACTTTTGTATTTCCATATTTTAGTAACCTGTTGATTTAATAATCCTAGACAAGGACCTGTTCCTGCAGCCGCCATGTCCTGTGACAGTATAAAGTTAAAGTACAGTTCCTCTGAGCAATTCAAAGGTGTTACCCAGGTTTTTCTTCCCTTTGCACTTAGCTACCATTTATAGGGAGTGACATAAGGTTGAAGCACATATAGGCAGTTTCTCGGGAGAATATGATAAAAAGGAGGCCTTTTTTATGTCAATTTGCTGGCGGTTCCTTTTGCTTTTCAAATAATTTTAAACATGAAAAGAAAATCTGAAATAATTTAGAATTCTACTCATCCGTTTCTGACCAGAAGAAAAAAAGGGACTCATATTTGTTTTGAAAGTTTATAATCAATTAACCAATTGTTTTGTTTCTATTTATTCGTTTTTTATTCTGGTTCCTGATTTAAAAATAAAGAAAAAAAAATCCAATCAATGACCAAAACAAGTTTGGATGTTGCCTTGTGATAGACGACCTTTCCGGGAAGTACCCCGCTTCCCGCTCCTTGACCGCTGGCTATAGGCACCAGTCCCCTCTGCGACCCTTCATGGAGAATGTGTGGATGGATGAGGTTGGGATGTTGAAAAATGTCTAATAAACCCACTCCGTGTATGCGTCCAAACACACGAGCAGATAGATAGCATCTGCAGCAGACCTCCCCTCTTCTCTCTCTCCCACCTGACGCGGAGGCAGCGCGGCTGAGGCTGGGCTGCTTCCACCAGCAGCTGAGCCGACCCACGTGACCGCCCTTCATAAATACACAGGCACTCTGGGTCTCGCGGCACTGCACTCTCCAGGTTTATCCTCGCGCGCGCGGCGCCGCGTGGACCCGCACCGGTTCAAAAAAGCCGTCAATAAACGCCGCTCGGCTCTTCAGTCAGCTGCTGCCGGACGCAGGGATGACCGAGGAGCTGTAGCCTCAGAGCGCGGACCGCCAGAGGACACCTCAGGGTTAGCCTTTCAGAAACAAATCCACCGGGCGACAACAGAGAAGTCTGAGCCATGAAGACGATCCTCGCTGCCTATTCTGGAGTCCTTAAAGGTAAGGTCTTCTTCTGATGCCAAAGTGTCAGGGATTAGAGAGCAGATTCAGAGTTCCGTTTCGGTACGATGACATCCAACAGTTCCTGGATGATAACCGCAACATTGTTTCACCGATGCTCGATTTGGAGCTAAAATCTGCCCAATCTTCAAATATGCTGTATTTTTATTCATTTTTCGTTTTTCTTTCTTTCTTTTTTTCGGAATATGAATTTTGAAAATATCTGTCCGACGTGCTTTTGGAGGATTTGGTTTGTATTCTCTAACGTCAACGCCCTCATGTGGATTTTAAGGCTTCGGTTAAATAAATAAAATTTAGCTCACTTTTTGTCAAGTCATGGAAAAGTCACGTGTTGCCCTAAATGTTTATTCTGGGACCCAAAGTTAACCGTTTGCCAAATCAAGTAAAGAACGCTGGCCGTTTTTTCTTTGCTTTGCTTGTTTTGAGTTAATTTCATCTTTGCAGGGTGGTAAGCAAAGCTTTCTAGTGTTTTATGTCACAGCATTGCACATTTTTAGAGTATAACTGTATATTATGATTTTATATTGCTTTTTGTCTCTTTGTGTTTTTATAGCCTTTTGTAGTTTTTTCCGACCGTAACTTCATACTTTGATTTAATCAGAGCGATGGGTGGCGCTTCTTTAGGGTCAACGCCATCAGTCCTTGTTTTTGCAACTGGAGAGGCTTCCAAAATGCCATATTTGCCCATCCTGTAAGCGGGTAGGAAAGTCTTTGTTCGACCAGCTAACTGCCAGTGAGCAGCAACAGGTGGGGGAGGGAACTCCATGAACTTTTGACCTGTCGTCTGGCTACGCAGCTAAACATGAAGACAATAGGCTTATGGCAGAAAAGGTTTACAGTTTTGAAACTGTAACTTGTTGAAACTTGCCTGCAGTCGACACATGTCTGATTTAATCCCTCCCAGAGCAGTTAATTCTTTGATTTCGACTTTAGCCACTTGAGGTCAGGTCACAAAGGGGGCGAAGCATCTAACGTTCTTGTGTGCTCACCGTTATGGGATGCAACGATAACTCAACAAAAGCCTCTGGAAAAACCTCGACTAAACCATAGCTGCAACTAAACTAAAGGTGTTTCCATAACTGACTATACGGCGCAGGTTATAATTCGCTAAATAAAATGACAGTCGTGGTGCTGTACAAAAAAATTCAGTTTTTTATTCTTTAAAGAATGGCATCTGCTTTCAAGAACCTAATAAAAATCAAACTGTCCAGATTAGCTCCTTTACCTTGTCCAGGTTGTGTTTGTGCCATGTCGGGTTCACCCACAGCTGGAGCTCATCAGGCGTGGGAGCACCGTACCAGCGAGCAGCAGCTAACTGTGGTACTTCTGCAGTTCTACCTTTCTTTCCCACATATGTACTTGACAAAACTTGAGGGGCAAATCTTTTTTTCACACCAGACATCCCAGCCTGATTATCTCCATGTTTGCCCTGTGATTAGGTTTATAAAGCCATTTGTGTGCAGTCGGATCCGTCTACAGGGACACCGCTAAGGGAGGGAATTGGGGGGCAATGGTCACCTCTATAGATTAGCTGCCAGCCTGGCAGGAGAGCGTCACACTTTAGCATTTTTGCATCATCATTTTATCAATTTAAGTGACAAACGGACACATGTTAATGGGATAAGACCTCTAATTAACTAATTCATTCATTCATTTATCATTTTTGTCCATTATAGCGGGCCTCTCTAGGATGTCTCTGTCCCTTCTTTCCCAGCCTCCCTATAAACACGATGACAACAGCACAATCAAACTCTTGACCTTCTGTAATGGCTTTGGCTTTTGTGGGCCACCTCCAAGATGGAGACAGATCTGCCCCCCCCCCCTTTTGAAACCTCTCTGGAAGGATCACTGTATTAGTAAAAGTACATCAGCTGCATGAGCAGATTTGGCCTCCACAGACGGAAATGCGGCCAGCTCCCATGCACATTCAAGCAGCGAGAGTCTTAAGTGGCTGGAGCTTTCTCGTTTACAGGTATTACTGACTGAATCCTGGAGCTAGGTTATTTTCAGTGTGCCTAGATGGGATTAGACGGCGGTGTTTTTCCCCGGGGCGAGCTGTTCTCTGCATTGACGAGCTTTGGTGACCGTTTAATGAGGCCGCTTTGTCGTCAGTTCTCACAAGCACAGCCGCCTGGCTTGGATGCTTTGGCCACACCAGCAAAAAGTGTTGGTGAGTGTCAGAGGCAGCGGTCCCCTGGACGCTGTTTTTGGGAAATCATTAACTGCATGTTGAGTTTCATGTCCTATTCTGACCCAGTTGAACTCTTTTCCCTCACAACAACAGAAACATTTCTGTGGAGACAACACGCTAACTTTATGTTTTCAGTAAAATAAAAGATGCCATTTTGTTTGTACTTGATTGGGATGGATTATTGTCGTCCTGCGTGTGCTGTCTCCAGGCACCGGCTCCAGCATCCTCTCCTCCCTGCAGGACCTGCCGTCAGCGCTGTGGCCCTGCAGTTCCAAGATGGAGAAACATCTGCAGGCCATCTCTGTGCTGCAGTGGGTCATCTCCTTCTTAGCCCTGGGTGAGTGTTTGTGTGCGTTGGCTCATTAGTCTCAGCTTAAGATGGCCAAGTAATGATGAAGGCATGCCTTGCAGCATCAAGGCCTCACCTCCCTTCACGGTGACGGTCTAGATTCCTGTATGAATAAACTGAAATGTGATTGGAGGGACTGTTGGTTCTCTGTTCTGTGCCCAGGTATTGCCTGCACACTGCTGTTGATCTACATGTTCTGCACTGATTGCTGGCTGATTGCTGCCCTTTACACCGCCTGGCTCATTGTTGACTGGAACACCCCGAAACAAGGTAGAGAACAAGCGCATGCATGCAGTGATGTTGCTTAAACCTGCTTCATCAACGTAACAAAGTGTGAACCTACGTGAGCGCCTGAACGGCCTTTGTTGAGTTGTCATCATGCCCTCATGTAAAACGACTTCAGTGACTAGCTCTGTGTCACCGCAGCATTGGGTAAGCTGTTTTGTAACGAAGAGCGGAAACAAGTAAAGCATTGTGCCTTGAATGTTTCCTCTCACCAAATCATCAGGGCATGGCATTTTTCCTAGCTGCTTTGGTGGGCTTCTATCTAACAGCACAATTTGACTGGCTGACTGAGAGGAGAGGCTGGCTGGCAAAAGATTTTCCCAGTTAAATGAAAACGAGGCTGACTGCCATTTTGGGTCAGTACTGATCCATCAACTGCCTTGGTTTCCTATTTATGTGCCTCTGGAAATTTCTTTGAATTTCACAAACAAGTCAGTAATGCTGTGAAGCACCCCTTCCGTCGGATCAGAAATGTAACAAGATTAGGACATTTTTATCTCTCAAGGACGAGAAAATAACTTTTTGTTGCAATTTATTAGATTAATATTGTAACAGTTTTAAAAGGCAATGCCATCAAATATGAATGGGATTTGCAGGAATGGAAAATTCTACAAGGAAAAAATTCTCAGGTATTAAATGGAACAGATCTTGATGATCCTAACGGACCTAAAAATAGGAAAAGTTGGTCTGATTTGATGTCAGACAGGGAAAAAGAGGTGAAGAGCCCGCCGTGTTTAAGAATTCTCCCTTTTTAGCATTTTGTCTCATCTGTTTCTCTCCTTTTTCTCTCTTTTACCTTCCCATTTCAGTGTCCATTGAACATGAGCATAAAATCTAATAAAGCTTCTTGTGTGTGTATATATATAAATCAAGTGGAGCACTTTGGCGAAAGCAGTTAGGCTCCGCTTGTGAAAGTATAATCTGTTGGGCTCTTTCTGGCATTAAGGCAACAATTCTTATTGTCACATTGCCAGACAGGACACAAAAAAGGGACATGTCTGTGCAGTGGCTTGCTTTTGAAAGTCATAATTAATTCTACTCTTCATTTTCCTTATTTGAGTGCTGTCTCATTTTTCTCTTCAGGTGGCAGGAGGTCTTCATGGGTGAGAAACTGGACAGTTTGGACATATTTCAGAGACTACTTCCCCATCAGGGTAATTTATGTCAACTTTTTAGTGAACTGTTGCTAATAGAAGCAGCTGCAGACTTAAATATCGGGAGCAAAGTAAACGCAATCAAACGATAAATAAATCCTGAAAACATCCAGTTGTTCTGACTTGGCGGGCAGAGTCCGTACTGTATGGCTTCAGCAGCTGTGCGCAGGTCTTCCATTATCTCGCAGATAAGGCTTATCGGGGCTGGATGGCGTATCAGCCGTCTGCTCCAGCGATGTCCTGTGTTAATGATGGAGGGTTTGCGTTGGTTTGGAGTTTGAGCCTTTGTTCTGCTTGATAGTCCTCAGGTATCTGGGTAATCCTCAGCCTGGAGCAGGGTGGAAGCACAAACTGGCACAAAAACACATGCATGCTGGCCCCATGCAGAGGGCGGTACGGTAGCTGTCACTGGCCGGGCCGAAGGTCAAGGCTGGAGTGTGATGAAACGCAGGAAATCACTTTCTGAATGTTACAGTCAGCTGTCACAGGAGTTTTTTGTCTGATTTACTGAAACAGAGATGTATAAAACTTAATTAAATAGTTCTTGAAACCCTTTGGTCTGTTATCCTAAAACCTAAGCAAGAGTCCACTGTTGGTATGGTAATAGTTAAATGAAACAGCTGAGGACAAAATATTTTTGAATAAATTAAGAAATCAATATGAACTCCTACTTTGGTTTTACACAGGGGTTTTCTGAATGATGGAACTGCTAAAGGGTGATGCTGGATTTTTAGTAGTTTTAATTCGACTTCACATGATTTAAATACAATATATAAGTGATGCAGCAATCAAACTTCAGTGCATTTTGTTGGCATTTTATCTGATAGAGACCATCCCAGTTGAAAAATGTTTTTTTTTTTCTTTTTCTTTTTTTGTACTAATATATATGAAGAGTTTCACATGCATATGCATTCAGCTCCCCTGAGCCAATACATTGTAGAAACACCATTCCTTGCAGCATTCCACAACTCTTAGTCTTTTGGGGTATGAGTTGACCAGCTTTGGACATCTGGAAACTGAATTTTTTTTTTTTTTTTTTACCTGCTTACTTAACTGACTGAATCTGAGCCGTTTTGCTCAGATTCAGTCAGATTGCACAGAGAGCACCAGTTTAATTCCAGTCAAACTCACTTTGATCTAAACCATTGTGTTTAGCGGTGCAAGTTTGTCGACTGGACAATAAACTTATCTTTCTACAGCCTTACTCCCAGTATTTAGCTCCATCTATCTTCTCGACAGTTTTGGCCAGCTTTGCTGTCTTTGCTGAAGAAAAGCATCTCCATAGCATGGTACTGCCACCACCATGGTGTGTTTAGTGTCATGTGCCATGTTGCTTTACTACTAAGCTAATTGGTTCACATTCCAACCAAAATGCATAATTTGGTATTGTCGGCTCATTTGGGATCTAGTTGCTATTGAGGTGACTTTCAAAGGGAACTAGTTGCACTGAATGTTATTTATGGGTGTCGGACTAAATGGAGTGAGATACTAAAGCATGTCACATGTTTTGTTTTCTTTCTGCCTCCACGGATCCACTGATAAATTAGTTAGCGACATGTTCCGAACAAATTCACGGCATCAAGCACCGCAAATGTGGGGAAATGGGGAGGTTTAAAAAAAAAAAAAAATTGACCCAGACCGATGAGACGATGCATCGTATCAATTTTAAGAAGATAAATCTTCTTTTCAGTTAGAATAATTGGAGGGAGCTGAACTTTGTTGATCGTATTGATCTGTGATGTTTAAACTGTTGGAGCGCTTGTCTTCGCCCGTTTGAGATCCAGCTGGCATCCCTCATGTTTGTCTTACGTTTGAAGTATCAGTACTGTTGCAAGTCCTACGTGAGCCAGCGCCAGGCTAAAATTTACATTTTAGTCCTTTTTTATAAAGCCTCTGCTCTGTCCATGGATAAAAAAACAAACAGGAGATGTGCTGAGGAATCAATTAGCTGAAGAGCAATCAAGCTTTATCTTGGGTGATCAAGTGACTGTTATTTACGAGCTGGAAGCCAACCGGTCAAAGTCTGAGCATATGTTTGTGTGGAACTGAACACGGCGGTGAGTCTGCATTTTGATCGATTGAAAAGTGTCAAATAAACACGCCTCTGGAATCTGATGTAAGCCCCCCCCCCCCCCCCCCCCCCAAGGAAAAAAAAAAATCAAACAGAGGGGAGCTGTTCTATTCCTTCCCTCTCACTGTCCGGCGCATATCGGCTCACGGCTGCCTCGCCAGCCGGTTGGAGGCCTGTGCTACTGTGGCGATCCTACATGCGGTCGCCTTTTCCTAATGTGATTACACAACTTTGACTTACTACTATGAGCCTCGTGTTACAGTAGAGATCTCTGCAGAGCTGGTCGTGTACCTTCTGGTGGGGCTGTGCAACTTTACAGCTTAAGCATGAAATGAAGATCTCAAAAATCGTGCAGAAAGTTAAAAGTCCAAAGTTGCCGGTCCGAACAGGTGAACGCCAGCCGCACTGGGTCGGTAATTTTATGATTGTGTTTGAGGAGGGAGAGGAGAGTTCTATTTGGTTTCAGCTGATAACGGTGTCCTAGTTTTACTAAAATGCTGGCAGCGCTCCCAGATCCTATTCTAAAAACAATAACACATCAATCGATATCTTTATGTTGTCTAATGCCTCCAGCAAGCAAAATGACTAAAAAGGAAAACTACCATTTTTTTATTTATTTTTTTATTATTTTTTACATGAGCTTGTACTGTAAATGGTAACTATTTGTTACTTAAGCCTTCTTTCCATATTTGTCCCCAACAGGACTTTATTTGTATCAAACCTTGGTACAGCGACGTGGCGTCCAGCCTTACGCTCTCCATGTTTGTCTTGCAGCTCATTAAAACCCACGACCTCCTTCCTAGCCGGAACTACATACTGGGCTACCATCCCCACGGTATCTTCTGCTTCGGTGCTTTCTGCAACTTTGGCACGGAGGCAACCGGATTCTCCAAGAAGTTTCCTGGGATCAAGCCCTCCCTGGCAACCCTGGCGGGAAACTTCCGCTTGCCTGTCCTTAGAGACTACCTGATGTCCGGGGGTGAGAAACTTCAGGAGGTGCTGGAGTCGTGGCTGACGATGTTGATAAGCACGTTTGTCAGAAAGCTGACCCTTGTCCCGTTGTCCGGCTTCAACAGCTTCTGTTTACTTCGATCTGCTGATTTGACTGATTTCTAGAGCTTAAACAACTCTGCAGTAGCTCTTTGTTCTTTAGCTTCATCTTTGCCCAGACATACCTTCCAGATACTTGGGTTACTGCAGAGCAGTTTGCATGTTAGAAAACAATCTCCTAGAGTTTTGTTGCTTTTAAAAGACACTTAATAAATACTGTGCTTTTTGCTTTCCTTTTACAGATAAAATGAAAGTAACCCCCCATTTTTTTTTTTATTATTATGTCTGGACATAAAATAATCTGATCTGATGTTCAAAAGTAATTAAAACCTAACCTCGTGTACAAAAACTCATTGCCTTTGCGTTTAATGTTTGCAAAAGAAATGCGACAAAGTGCAAAGCTACTGTATCCTTTTACCCAAATAACTCATTGTTTCCTTTTTCCCATTGGAGGTATCTGCCCAGTGAACAGGCACTCCATAGACTACCTGCTCTCATGTAACGGGACAGGGAATGCTGTGGTCATCGTTGTCGGAGGAGCGGCGGAGTCCCTGCACTGCACGCCGGGCATGAATTCAGTCACCCTAAGGAACCGCAAAGGCTTTATAAGGCTGGCCCTGCAGAAAGGGTGAGCGTCGGCTGCAATACTTGGACATAAACACACACCCACACAGGCTTTGAGGTCTGAAAATACTAGCTTTAGCCAAATCTGTTATGAAAATGTCTCTGCCGTGAACCACAGGAATGAACCCAAGATGATTAACCTTAGAAAGGTTAAAAAGGCCCGGAGACGGCATTACCAAATCTGTTATGAATGTGCTGTGTTGTGTTGAGCACCTCGTGGCATGGCCTACGCGCTCTGAAAGGTCAAACTGAGTGAACTGGCTCTCACCTGGCCTCAGCAATGCATTAATCACCGTTATTAACTGCACCGCTAAGTCATCTCGGTTTGTATCTCTAACGCAAACATTTCAGGATTATCATATCACTGGGTGCACCTTTTTCTAAGAAGCTTAGAGCTTTCTGGAAAAAGACATGCAGTTATGTAGACCCCCTTTCATAACAACTAGGTTAGCATTTTTAGCCCACATAAGCCAGAAGTGTTGAGGACGCACGATTCTGGAACGAGTTTAATTCTTCTAAAATGGGGATGACGTTGCAATCAGCGGAACAGCTTTACCTTTTCAACGGGGGAAACCGGTCTTCATGATTACCTTCCAATGAAATCCTAAAAAAGTTTCCCTCAGAGAATTTAAGAAGGCCATCATATTCTCCAAGTAAACGTCAATCCTGACGCTTCCTATTTGTACAATCCTGTTGCATAGCTTTTATGCCCCGGCACAACAAAAACACAAGCGTCTCCCCAGAATAGCCCTAAAATTAGGCTGCTAATGCCAGCGGTGTTTTTCTACGACCTTAAGTGACTGCGGGCAGTTGGTAAGCTGTGAGCAAAGGCCAAACCCACCTTCTGAATGTTTCCTTTTGCTGTTGTCAAATGAAACGGCCAACATGGCTAAGTAGAGACGTGTTATAATTCACATGTTTGCCACGTCTTGCACTCAGCCCTCTGGTGTGATGACTGCTTTCAGTGCCAACTCGTTTTCTGATACAATGGTTGTATAACAATAAAAACAGACTAATAACGTAGGCTGTTAAACTAACTGGATAACACGTTAGGTGGAACACATGGAGATCAGCGTGAAATGCATCTTATTTATTTAATAAAGGGATTTCTAAATCAACATTTGCCACCTGGGGCTAAATACTGTTTTTATTCTTTGTGTTTTCTTTGTTTCTTCTTTTAAGAATGTTGGCATTAGTTGAGCTACTTTGTCTGTGGTTGTTCAGGTCCGACCTGGTTCCTGTGTATTCTTTTGGAGAGAACGACGCCTACAAGCAGGTGATCTTTGAGGACGGAACCTGCTGGAAAGCTCTGCAGAGAAGGTTACAGAAGCTCTTGGGTTTTGCCCCGTGCCTGTTCTACGGCAGCTCCTGGGGCATTGTGCCTTTTTCCAATCCTATCACCACCATAGGTAAAGTAATTAGATGAGGGAAAAAAAACTTGATACACTGTTTTGCATAAGTATTTTTAACCTTTATGAACTTTTTCCTGCTGTAACCACTGCTAACCTGTCTTTATTGAGCTACTATGATGGACTGACTGACACAGAGCAGTGCAGACTTATGAAGCTAAATGAAAATGATGCATGTTCAAATGTTGTGCAACAACAGATCTTAAGTGTAGTGCACATTTCTACTCAACCCATTGAGTCAATATTTTACAGAGCCAATGTTTCTGGAAAATCCAGCTGTGAGTCTTTTTGGAGCATTTCTCCACAAGTTTAAACATCTCAATTTTAACACATTCTTCTTTGCAAAATAGCTGAAGCTCCGATCGGTTGGCGAGTCTGAGAACATCCATTTTAAAGTATTTTCACTGATTTGAACTGGCTTTAAATCTGGACTTTAACTAGGCCATTCCAATGCATGAAAATGCTAAACCATTCCGTTGTCACTCTGGATGCATGTTAAGGGGTGTCCTGGTGAAAGGAAGACCTCTACACAAGTCAGGATCTTGTTTATAGCCCCTGGATTGCCTTATGATTGGCTTCATCCATCTTCTCATTAACTCTTTCCAGCTTATCTGTCCCACTGATGGCAATCATTCTTCATGTAGGCGAAAAAAAAGTTGGCCAAAGAGATTTTTAATCTTGAGCTGTGGACCTCTGCAGCTCCTCCAGAGTTGTCAGCAGTCTCTAGGCTACTTCTCTTGTTTATTGCACTCTTTGCCAAGCTTGCCAGTGGCCTCAGGTTTGGATGATGGATTAAACTGTGTTCCAAAAGTTGCTGAAAGCTTTGGGTATTGTTTTATAACTCGGCCTTGTGCCTTTCATTGAACAGCTGCGCTCAGTCTGAATTACACCTGAGTGAGGCCAGCTGATCTTTGTTTCTTACATAAAATAGCTGTAAAATACATGCAAGTTCTTGGCTTCAACATGACTAAATGGGGAAAAGGTTTACAAGGTAAGGCCACTTTTGCAAAGTACTATAAAACCTTAGTTTGATTGGTGCTTTTGTTTTGAAAACTATTGTAGTGGAGAATCCACTGATTGTTGAAACGGGGGCTGGTCATAAAAGTCAATTTATTTTAGAATGTGGCTTAAGTTATGAATCTTTCTTTTCTTGGCACACTAAAACATACACTTGCTAACAAATCATCCAGTCAGTGAGGTTGTTAATGCCACAGATAGTTCAGTGGCAGGTAATGCCAGTTAAAGCTTAGTAGGTCTCTAAGAAGTCCTTTGTCATCGCTACTTGTCTTGTTCTTACAGTTGGGGAGCCGATCACAGTGCCTAAAATTGAGGAGCCAACAGAGGAGATGGTGGATCTGTACCATGGAATGTACATCAGGTCTCTCCTGTGCCTTTTTGACAAGTACAAGACCCGCTTTGGTCTGAAAGAGAGCGACATCCTGCACATCCAGTGAGAGGATGAGGAGCTCTGGCTGAACTTCCTCCTTGTCCTGCCTCAGATGTCTGGTTTATCTCTGCACTGTGAGACCGTACGCGTGTAGAAGAAATGTCAGTCCACCGCAGTGTTCATAATGTGCACTCGCACAGCTGTAGCTCCAGCCCTGGAAAAGACTGGTTTCCAGAATGCTTGCCTCACTGCAGAACTTTTTATTTGGACACAGCTACACCAAAAGCTTCCTCTACAGCTGTGCCTTTTTGGGGTTTATTCAGTTTCTCTGAGATTTCTGACATGCTTTGTCTTATCAGTGCAGAGGGGGGAAGCTCCACTAGATGGAGCTGTGAAGTCGTTTGGAAAACATGCCATTACCAGTGCATTCATATACTTCTCCTTATGCGCTTTATTGCCCTATTAGATGCGAAATGCACAAACAATGCAAGTGGAATGTCCAATTTAATAGTAGGTTGATGTGCCCAAATGTTAATTCAGCCAAAGATACTTTTTGCCCCCCTCAGATTTACAGTGTAGATTTTCTATAGGCTGGATTGACATTGTTAATGGACAGTACACACGTGCCTATAATTGTTATTGCCATAAAGTATTAAATGTATTCTGTTTAGGGGATGAAACATGTTTGGCTTGTCCTTCCAAGAATATTACTCATGCACTTTTGTAGTAATAATTTTGTTCTGAAGATTTTCTTATAAAAACTGGCTTTGATATCAGATGTTTGTGAAGTAATCTTTGTGCTGCTGAGCCTCATGTTCTCGTTTCTCTTATTCTAGGCGGATGCATGCCGTCTATGCAATGAAAACTGATAATTTTCTGTCTTTAAACCATTCCCTGTCCCATTATGTTTATGAGGTTTTGCGCAGCAGCTAAAAAGGTGGAGTCAGTTTTTGGGTTAAACTCCTGAGTCCTGATGGTTCCTGTATGTAGTGTGTTCCAGAACTGTAACTTAGGTGTGATTAATGAAAATGAAGGGTTGATTCTTGAGACCTTTTTGCGTTAAAGGGACATTAAAGGGAAGTGAGGTTTTGTTAAACATTTGTAAGAGTCAGTACCTTACCTAAGTACATCTTTTTCAAACTTCTTTTAGTCTATATATCCAAATTAGTTGGCCTTGGACACTGGATATGAGGGATAAATGGGGCCAAAACCAAATGATTTTTTTTGTCTCTCAAAAATGAGCCAGCTCCTTGTGCATATGTATTTTTTTTAATGGACCTTTTAAACTGCCGTCATGTTTGCTTTAGACGGTTGTTTGCTCTGAAATAGATGACTACATACAGAGGATATGGAAGCATTTGTAAACAGCAATTATTCTGACAAACATTCCATGTTTTTCATTTATCGGACTTCTTTCATGCCGATTTCTCGTGTTAATAACTGCCCGGGGCATGCATGACGATGGTTCAAAGGGACATGAATTGGAGTTTGCAGAAATGTGACGCTTCTTTTACGATAGGAGTCTTTTAAAGGTGGTACAGGTCTGGTCTTGTCCTTTCTCAGGCTAGCTGTTAGCTTTAGCCTTGGCTACTAACTAATCTGGATTTATACAAAGAGTTTGTAAAAAAAGTTATCTTCTGCAGGTAAAATCAACTGCTTTTACCTTGTAACAGAACCTCACTTCAAACATGTGGAACTATCCCTTTAAGTTGGCTAGTATTTGCAGGCATTTCTACCCTGCAAACACTAGCTCTTGCCTACACTTTTGCTGAGCAGAATTGTGACTCTGAGAATCATTGCGTCATGTTGATGATGGTGATCGCTAATAATCTTAAAGAGCAATTTCTTCTGGTCTCAACACTGATTTCCTAAAAGTTGTGAAATCCCTGTATGATGAATCTCAGAGCAATAAAGAACCAAAGTGCCTTTATGATGGACATCAGCTATTATTTAAATAAAATTTTTGTATGTTTTCAAGAGACCTAAATGTTGTCTTTTTTTTTTCTCCATTTTCTGCATGTTTCTAACATTTTCAGTTGCACTTTTGAAAAGACTGCACATAATAAAAGATAATACATTTGTGCTAATCAGAATATTGAAGTGACACCTAAAGGTGCTCAAAGAAATTAATAGTTAATTTTTTTTGACTGACACTGTCTTGTATCACATACATGCCTAAATTATTCATAACCAGTTAAAGTTTTGATCACAGCCACAAACTTCGATGTTTTTTTTATTGAGAACAACCACCACCAATGCAAAGTAGTGCATAATTGCATGGATGGATTTGTTTTCAAGGGCTGCACAGTGGCGCAGTGCTGGTGCCTTGCATCAAGAAGGTTCTGGGTTCAAGTCCAACCCTGGGTCTTTCTGCATGGAGTTTGCATGTTCTCCCTGTGCATGCGTGGGTTCTCTCCGGGTACTCCGGCTTCCTCCCGCAGTCCAAAAACATGACTGTTAGGTTAATTGGCTTCTCTAAATTGTCCTTAGGTGTGAGTGTGTGCATGAATCCCTGACCAGGGTGTACCCCGCCTCTTGCCCAGTGAACGCTGGAGATAGGGACCAGCAACCGCCGGGACCCCATGAGGGATTAGGCAGGTCAGAAAATGGATGGATGGATTTGTTTTCAGCCACTCTTTAATCTGATACACCTGAAACAATTCTAGTGCAACCAGCTACCTTCAGATGTACTCTAATTGTTAAACAGAGTCCATGTGTGTAGTGTGATCTGTCTTAAATGCAGATGCAGTTTGCTCTATGAAGGTCTTGCAAACTGTATCTGACACCAGCTGATAGATCAGGCAGGGGGAGCATTAATCAGAGAAGCCAATGGGCCCATGGTGTCTCTAGAGCAGCTGCAGATATACACAACTCAGGTGGTAGAATCTGAAGACATGATATGCCCTCCAAAAATGTGGCCTTTATGTGAGGATGGCAGAATGTCTCCATATAATCTGACTGACCTTTAGGTATTCTATAAAAATGAATGGGGGAAAAATTTCTCTTGTCATTTCAGTCACTAAATGAGTAAAGCTGAAGGGGACAAAACCCAGAAGACTTACCTCCGTAATCGACGTGAAGGGTGCTTTAAAAAAAGTGAAACCTTTTCGGAAACCATGAATCCTTTTCTGTCCGGGTCACAATTATGCACAACTTTGGTTGTTGGTCAAACTCGGACTAAAAGGCCTTACAGTTTGTGTTGCAACATCACAAAATGTGAACTTGATGTATTTTAAAGAAAAAAATCCAAATGCTTAAATCTCAGCATTTGGATAGCAAATCTCATTATTTCCTTTCTATCTGAAAACAGGTCCGTTTTAAATTAAAACAAACAAACAACCAAACCAATAGGTCTGCAAAGAAATTCCCAGAAAGCCATATGTCAACATTAAAATCCAAAGTCCTCTGCTTATGCATAAATGGTTCTAATGTGGTGGGGTCGCCCCCTCGTGGTTGCTTATTATTCTGCATGGGGCTTTTTGCAAAGTATTTGATTTCCTCTTTTACAACTTGGCAACTACCGGTTATTTTAGCGCAACATTTCACACTAACATTTGACAAAATACAATAATATACTATACAATACTATACTATCCGAGGCAATAAGGTCTTAATCACTTAAAAAAAAACAAAAAAAAAACTTTTTGATAATTTTGCTGACTTAACATTTTTAAGATATCCATCGTGGCTGTATTTATTTACCGCAGAATGCTGAGAATATGCAAGAACTAAAGTTACATTTCTAGTACTCATATATAAATGCATCGCATAAGCTACAATAATAATGTCAATATCGTGTTCCACGTCAGTGAGTTGCTAACAGAAAAATTATAGGACTCCAGACTGTTACTCTGTCACCTGCTTGTCACGCTGCTCAAACAACTTCCTCATATTCCGCAGATTTCCTAGCTTTTAACAGACGCTGGCCCATTCCTGGTTGAAGAACAGTTCCTTCAACCAATAGGAGTGTCCGTGGCTAGAGGTGAGCCCCGCCCTTTCCTGACAGACGCTCCTTTGAGCCAATCACAGACCTCAGTGACGTACTTCCAATTCGGAGACGGACTTCCGAAGAAATGTAGCAGAATAGCCTGTACTTTTGTTTACGTCCTGCCGCTGGACTGTCAGCTGCCGGAGAGCCTCGCGCACATGAACAGTCGCACCCGCGCGCCCCTCTTGGCAGCCCTGCAACTTGGTGAACTTTTGGCAGGAAACGCCGAGGATGGAGTGTTTTGTTGAATGAGGGGCACTCGCTAGATGCCGACGGGAGGATGAACTCCATCACCGGTCGGGCTCTTGCTATCCCCGCCGCCTCTGTTACCAACTCTGGAGCTTCATCCTCTCGAGCCTTGCATGTGGAGCTCACATCCCAGCAGGTAAACGCAAAGTCCCCCCTGTATAAACTCTCCGACTCCAGCAGCGAGGGGGCGGGGGAAGTGAGGAAGACTTGGGCCAAGTCCTGTTTCTGTGTTCTGCTGTGGTTGACGGCTGCTGCCGGAGGAAAGCAGGCCTGTCAGACTGACTGCACGCTAGCGAGCTAGCCGCAGCTAGCTTGTTTTAGCTAGCTTACAGGAAATAAAACGGATTTGCTTTGAGACACGGGGCTCTCCTAAACCTCTCCTCCTGCTTTTGCATTATCAAAACGGGCCTCTTACTGCTGTATTTAGGGGCCGCTTTTTGTCGTTAGAAACAGTGTTTGTGCTGCCAGCAGCTGTGCTTGAGAAAATGTGACAGAACTTGACGTTATGTCAGTCTGCATGTGACAGGTCAGCGAGGGGACCAGGTAGCAGGGGATCTCATGTTGTTTTCACTGCCATGTCATCATTTTCTGAACTGGCTTTAGGTTAGCTTTTATGTTTTTTTTAATCGGGACACTTTTAAGAAACTTACTCATTCATTCTGTCATTTATTTGGAAGAGGCAGTCATATCAGTCATGCAACTGTCATTGTTTGGAGTGTGCGTGCCACTACACATGGCTTCACCTTGGCACGAATGCAAACAGAATGAAGCTTCCAGAGAAAGCTCTTTTATTTTTTTGCTTTGTTAAAACCGCTTCCCTCCACATCTGAAACCAGACTTCTCACAGGATCATCGATAGTAAGGGTGCTTCCTTCACTCGGTTTCCTGAGAAGCAAGTCTCCTAAACACGAAACAACTTGAGTAGTCATGGTAGTGTGGCTGGCATTTTCAGGATGTCAGTGTTGTGTACATCCAAGCTATTATCGCGCACATATGCGTTGGATCATCTTCACCTCCCTCCAGCCTTTTTAGTTTTTCACTCTTAAATTGGTAAAATGGTCTTCCTATACATCTATGATGGTAATAAGTGGTGATGCACTAATAAATTAACATCTTGACAATCCCTTCTTGCCCCTGTTTATTAAATGCAGAACTCTCCTCATTTTCTGGCCTGTGCGCACACAATCGCCCTGATCTTGGAACAATCCGATAAATATAGTCTTGCTAACTTATAAAGCATGGCATGGTTTGTGGAACTGCTTTAACAACTAATTATTCATAGATATGTTTTGGTTACTCCCAAATTAGTGAACATAAAAAAAATGAAATGGCATATATACCTATTGCAAAGCCTCAAAGATGTTTCTGGACTATTTTTTGAAGCTCTTTAAGTGATGGATTCATGACATTTATAATGGCCCACAGCCGTGTCAACATTGTGTTCTAAATATGCACCGTATGACTATCCATGTGAATAAGTGAACTTCATGAACACATTTCTACAATAACACGGATTATCTTGCTTCTGACACTGCTTCTAATTGGATTGGATATACAGTAGCAATCAATTGTTTATCGGACCATCCTGCTTAATTAACAGAACTCTTAGAACTCTCTAAATGAATGCTATTTGCCTTTTTTTCATGATCTTCCAGTGTATTTTGTGTTTGTCTGGGGTTGTGCTACCCAATGAAATAGTTTCCATAATTACAGGGAAAATGAAAATGATAATATGATAACAATGGTAGACTTTAAAATGCAATCTGACGTAGCAAACGTAGGGCCTAACAGGCGGTTGCGCGGGGCCATCATTGGAGAACAGATTGCAAACAGTAATGGGAACCTGAAATGCTTAATTTCCTCATTGTACTCCAGCAAATATGGTCTTTTTAACAGTACTGTGCAGCTAAGGGCAATAATTATTTTCTGGAAAGAAAAATGCTTTTTATGCAATGTATTATGAGTTAAAAGACTAATTTGATAATAACAATTTACTAATCACACGATCGAGCGAGTCCAGGCTTAATTCAGCAGGAATAAGCAGCAAACTGGGGACAACCCGGGACGACTTTCTCTGCCAATGGTACAACGAGGTGCGGAGCCGTTGCTAAGCAGCAGCTCCTCACAGGGTGTATAAACAGAACAGCGTGGCATGCATGTAAGTGTTGACCATAGGAAAATATTGTTTACCCATGATGTAGCCATTTATTTCAAAGAAAACGAAGAAAAGTCCCTCGATGAAGCCTTGTATCCTCTGGAGGACTGTGCACGAGCTTGAGGCGTGTGTTTAGTCGATTTGAAGGAGACCGGGAAGGTTTCTGATTGGGGAAAACAGTTGGGGGCGGGGCTTACAGTTCAAACTATACTGTTCTCCTCATCAGGGATAGTCACTTTAATATATTACTGGTTGAGTTACTGGCATTATTCATCCAGAAAGACCTGCAAATCTTAAACTGCTGTTAATGTTTTATTACTTAGAATTCTTCTTTAAGCTTGTATTGAAACTCATTCTATCTTAGAAACTGGACTTGTAATTTTAAACCACATTAATTATTGAAACAAACTATTGCCCACTAGAGACATGGTCCCACACAAGCATTCACACCCTGTTTTCAAATTTCCTGTTCCCACAGTAACCCAGCAGCCAGAGCATGAAACTACCACCTCAGTTACTCCAGCAGCCGTACCTCTGATTAACGTCGCTCAGTGTTATGTCTCATGAAAGCTGGCCTCCAGAATAATCTTTGTTTGACAAAGTGTCCTGCTAACTTTCTACTTTAAATGTCTAGTTCTGAATTACGCTACAGCTGAGATGGGATCGCCTCTGAAAAATGGTGAATCATGATGAAGAATGTTTCATCTCATGATGAATGTTAAAATGTTGCTTTTAAACTGACTTCTGCTTTAACTCAGGCAAACTGCAAAATTCTCTGACCGTGAAAATAAAGGCAGCTGTTTCACAATAAAGTCAGAGCTGTAGCCGCATAGATTGCTTCCTACGACATAATCACTTCAGTCATTTTCAACCCATGAGTCACAGTTAACATTAGCAGTGGTAGTGACTCTCCTAGATTGTATGGCTGCTTTTAACAAGCCTTATTCTTTGTAGGGCTTCTAGATTGTGGGGAAATAAAATTGCACACTCTGTTATTTTGGTCCACAATGAAATCATGGTCCTGTCAAAGGACTGCTCTTTGACTTTGGAAAAACTGCGCACCTGCTGCAGCTGAAGAACAGTGACCTGTTTGGACACTATGTTTTCCTGGACACCTTCTTGGCAAATCTTTCCTAAATAAGTAACGGTGTGGCAAATTGTCCTAAAAAAATAAACGCAAACACAATCAGCAGTGGAGAGCACGCCGGCAGGGTTTAGAAAATGCAATACACAATAGAAATTAGATATAAAACAGACAAAAATATGATAACAGTAAAAAATGTGAAAACTAATGTCACAAGTAATAAATAAGACGCGGTCATTTGGACCAAACCAATTGTACACATTTTGGTGCAGCTATTGACAGAGGCAGTTCTCCTGCTTGATTCAGGGTCAGAAATGTATTGTTTAACTTCCACTAACCTTCAGTACTAGGTCCTAACTAAAAGCGTGAATTCTAGGTGGTTGAACACGATTCCTGAGCGCTGCAGACAGCACCATGTATGAAGCCTTACCCTGATCTCTGTCTGTGTTTTAGAACAGAATGAGTGCAAAAGACGCTTGGGTTGAAACGCCCAACGGTTGGGAGTCCTGACACAATAAAAGCAGCATTGCACGGTGGAATATGCCAAAGTAACTCAATTCAGCCGTAATAGTCCCTCTTTTGCTTTTATCTCTACGGCCTTTTTATTAGCACTTGGAGCCGAAGTTGAAACGGAACGGCTTGAACCGTTGATGCTAACGATGTGCGGCTCATGTAGGAGTTAGTGGCAAATGTAAGGTTTCCTACAGCTGAACCAAGGTTTAGATTTCTTGTATCCTGTGGGTTGCTTCCTATCAAGTCTGTTTTTAGAATCTGAATCTGTTACAGACGCCAGGTCGAGGTGGCCTTTGAATCAGGCCTTATGGATACTAAGAGCAAAGCTAGTTCTCATGAAAAACGTCACATTCATACCAGAATCGTACTTTCACACAAGTCTAAAGCATGTAGACAACTTTATTCTGTGTGAACTTTGATTTCAGCTGTCTTTGACCCTTTTTTATGTAGGTACATTTAAAAAAACAAAAAACAGTCCTCTGCTCTAGTTCTCTCCAGCTCATTCAGAAATGTGCAGGGACAGTTTCAAGGAGGAGGTTTCAAAGTCCCCAGTGGAACAATGAGTTATTTTGTTTCCTACGGCCGTAATCTTAAAGGGAATCCCATGACTTGGATTCCGTATCTGCTTGGCTACAGGAAAGAAGCTGGATCGACTGGTCAGGCAACGTCGTGTAGTGCTAATGTGCTGATCTGAAACAGGAAGTGGCCAAATGTAGCTTCATCCTTCCCCACTGACATACATAGACCGGCCTTAAAATGAATACTTGCATTTCTCAATAAGATATGCACCGATGAGACTTTGGTGGCCACTTTCTGATCTCCAATTTCTCTTCAAGAACCATTTGAAGACAGGAGACCTTAACTTCCAGTAGTTTTTGAGCCTTCCTGATATGAAATATTGATTATACCTACTTGAAGCAGAGACGACGTCACATTGCAGTAAAACAGGCTTTTACTATTGTTTCAGAACAAAGATAAAATCACGGAGCTGACGTCTGACGCAGTTTTGGTCTTCAGTTTCTGACCCTCCAGACTGATCAGGTCCTCCCAGTACTGTGACCAGATCATTTGTCGCTGCCTCTGTGATACGTACAGTTTCAGGCTGCTTTGTGTGCAGCAGGGGTTGGAGACTTTTCTGGTCTCTATTGTCACTTGTCCTTGGAGCGACTGAGGTGATGGCTGTAGAGCTGCTGAGATTGTGTCTGTTAATGAGCTCCATGGGAACAAAAGGAAACTGCAAACAACGGTGCTGATGTTGGCTTTCTGTTGGTAATTTATTCTTTCCATTTTTTTCTCTCCGTCTCCTTTCCCTGGTCAAACAGAGACGGTTGCGTCATCTCCGGAGCATTGCTGCCAGGAACATCGTCAACAGGAATGGTTCTCCACTGCTGGACACTTACTTCACCCTCCACCTCAGTGTAGGAGACCGTATCTCTAGAGGTCAGTGGAAACCCACAAACCCTCCTCCCCTCTAGATGCTGGTTTAAGGCAGCCTTGCACTCTCACTTTGGTTTTGAATTCTGCACTTATCAATGACATTGAATCTCAGCCTTCTTGTAAAAGTGCTGATATTTTTCTTTTAGTAAGGAAATTGTATTCAGCTGTCTTTGAAACAGATTTTTTTTGTGTTTGGTTCTCTCATTAAGGTTTTAAATGTCCAAGCAAAGCAGACATCTAATGAAGCTTGCATAGTGGAAAATGCAAAAGAAAAGCTGAAAATGCAGCGACTTTCACTTTTACTATTGTTTTTGTAAAGGTCAAACGTGTTTATTTGAATTAAATATACAAAATGGATAAATAGATGTAGTTTTCTGCATTTCCAGCTTGTGAAGCACATTTGGGTCCTAAAGCTGGACATCTCATGAATGTTAAAAGTTGGCAAAGCTTATTTCTTCTTCTATGTGGTTGGGTTGTGTGGGGTACTTAAGAGCAGACAGTATGTGACCCCGTTTAAGTGTGTATTTTATTTTATTTTTTATTTAAAACAAGCCGTGCTAATGCTGGATTACAAAATGAGAAATTTTCTGCCATGTTTTACCTCACATCCACATTTTGGTTGGGGTGTGTGTTGGAAGCGGGACTATTAAACACAATTGTTTATTGCTATGGCAAACATTTCCATACCATGGCTCCATAAACAGTATTAGCCTCTGGCCGGTGACCCTCTTTGCAAATCATGCTACAAATTCTGTTATGTACAGAAAAATCCACTTTTCAAATGTTTTTCTTACTTTTATTCTCTCTAAGAGAATTATTACAGGTGTTTACCATCAGCGTATTAGCTAACATGTTTTCAACACTATTATTTTCCCACTGAGTTTTGAGTAGCTTAAAAGTTGAAAGTTTAGACTCACATAAGTATGTTGTTGCAAAAGGGAGAATGCATTTCAGGGCCCTTCTGACACAGTTAGAAGAGCCTCAACCTTTAGTTTGGCATCTCAATATGATATATTAATACAGGTTTTTTATAATAATGATTTAAAAAGCATTTATATTTTAAGGCTAATAAAAATAAGAGGATTTTATTTTTTTAATTTTTGCATATTTATTTCCTGTTTTCCCTTCAGTTTTCTGGGGCGCCTTTGGCGGCCCCCACTTTGAAAAACGCTGGTTTATTGTATGCAAGGTTCCTTTTGTGCATCTGTGTATCCTAACGTAAATGAACAGAGGGCCTTCTTTATGCTCATGTATTATTGCTTTCTGCTCGAGAAACCAAAACACCAGTAAAGGCAATTGTGCTTTTGCAGAGTGCCTGTTTTATTTTGTTTTCCTATATAAAGCATCTACTCAGTGTGGAGGGAGTTGTATTTATGAAAGGATAAAAGATGTCCGTTTATCGCTGTGGGGATTTGGTTTGGTTAAAAATTAATTCAAAATTGTAGCAATTCACAATAATTAGTTGTATTTGACACTAATGATATATAAGGGTCGAGTTGTTTTAGGCGCCTGTTATTAATGCTAATACTGTCTCTTTGCTACCGATGTCTATGGTAGGCCAGATACTAGCATCACCATGAAGCCTAAAAGGGATGCTGTCTCTAAGCTGTCCCCGCCTATGCATGAACGGCCGATCAGGCCAGGCATGAGCTGGTTCTCATGTACACCAAGTCCTGCATAAGAGCTTTCAATGATGAACTAAAGGAATGATTGAAACTCAGCAGGGATGACATGAAGCGTTACGATTGTTGGACATCTCCAATTCTAAAAGGTCTAACTAGTGGTGTCCCGATACCGATACTGATATCTGTATTTGGCCCGATACCGGCATCAAGTACACATACTCGTACTTGTTAAAGTAACCCGATACTTTTAACCGATACCAATTTTCCTCCTGGGCTGGGCTACACTGCAACTCAAAGGCTAGATACCGCTCTATACCAGGTAGTGGTCCAAAGACACCAGGAGGCTGTTTGCGTCCTTCAAAAGAAAAAGGAGAGAAGATAACTGAAGCTCAAACCGAATTCATAGCCTTGATGGTCAGTCGTTTTCAGTGGTCAGTCATATTGTTATTTGTGATTTATAAGTACCAATTTATTAAGTACTCAGTATCAGTACTTGGAATTGGCAAGTATCTAAACTGAAGCACTCGGTCTGGAAAACACTGGTATCGGGACACCCCTAGGTCAAACACCGTTTTGTTCTATTATCAAGTAGCACCACTACTGAAGGAACTGCACTTGGCAAAATCCAGTGATCTGTTCCGCCGTGGCACAACTCCCTCAACCCGTCCGATCTGCTCTAGTGGCAGGAAGTGGTGTGTGTGATGAGGGACGCCACTCTCTGCCGCTGCTACATCGATCGAGGAAGCCAGCTAACCCTTAGGACCTAAACACACCAGAGCTGACCAGGCAGAACATCGGGTCTTATGATGTTCAATTAGAATCCGTTGAAAGTGGCCGCACGGACAAAAATAGACCAGGGTCTACTCTTGATAAAATAAAACATCTCCTTGGGGAAATTTTCAAAGTAAAATCTTCTACTGGCAAAAGGAACAGTATGCAATGTCCGGTAAGGTTGGTCTACAGACAGTTGGCTCAGAAAACCGGGGCTGGTGTGGCTAGTTTCTAGGTCTGTGATTTCTGTGTTTTATCAAAGAGGACCACTTAAAGCTAAAACACACAAACCCCACATGGAAAACTCTGAATTATTCCTTTTTATTTTAGAAAAAGGCCTTTCAGAAATTGAAGCGGCATATGCTGCCTTCAGGGCAAACAAGCTTTTCATGCATTCTTTATAAGAAGACGATATAAGGTAATCGGCCACACATTCCAGAGGTTTTGCTCAGAAAGGAAACGGTGCATTTCCTGGACTGACCTGCAGCTACTTTACAGAGAACATGTGAGAATACGCCGATGTGTTGCACACCTTAATGTTTGTTTACAAGAAACACTGGCTCAATTAGAACCGGAATGGTAACATTAAAAAGTAAAAAAGACGTTTTTTAAAGGTTTGCAGGGTTAAAATACAGGAATAGATGCATGATACTAAAAATAGGGATGCTTTGGACTCACCCTGCTGCTGTCAAGTTTTAGTGAGTATTTTTGACAACTGAACTTTTTTTCTGATTTGACTTTGTAAATTTTCCTGTTGGAGATTACCAAAATGTTTTTAACATTTATTTAGCATTTGTTCAATGTGTCTTCCCTCCCCCACAGATTTTTACAAGAGTGAAGTCATTCGAGACTCACTGGTGAGTACAATTTAACTTCTTTTCCGTTTGCTGGTTTACGTTATGGTCCCAAACATGATGGACATTTTTTGTCCATTTGTGTGTAAGCTCCTTGCATTGTTGCGGCGGAATTACCCGGTCATATTTGTCAGTCAGGGACTTCTCTATTCCATATAAAAAGCTTCTCTCTGACGGCAAAAGACGGTTCTTGCAGCTTTATTAAAAATAACAGAGCTTTATTAAACAGTATAATCATCATAAGAACTGAGGGTGATAAATGCGTCTTATATACAGCATTGTGTCCTAGGCTTTAGGCATCAAGTTATGGAGGGTTAAAGGGGACAATATTAAATAAATACATCTAGCTGTGCAGATGATCAGTCTGTATGGCGTCCTTCTCTTTTCTGAATGAAGGATGCTGGTCTGCATGAAGCACATGAGCAGCCAGAAGCAGAGCAAAGCATCATGGTTAGGTTTAGTGCCCTGTCACGGGCCGACCTTAGCTGGTGTCTGGGCTCACCTCACTGTCCAGTACCCTGGCCTCCTGTCATGTCACAGCCTAACAAGCCTTTCTTGATTTTACTGTCCTTCACTCCCTTGTTGAAGTTTATCTAGGAAACTGTTTCCTGTTGGTCTTCCTCTTCTCAATGTTACCGTTGCTGCCTCTATGCTTCTCTTCGCGATCCGTTTCTATTCTTCCACTTCTCAGAAGTTTTTTTTTATTTTGTTGTGTCTCTCTGCCTTTAGATAAAATGTCCCTGAAACTGTCCCATAGTGGCAGAGGATTGTTTTTCTCTATTGGTAGAAAATCTGGCTGACATAAATAATGTCAAGGCTGTAACCAGTGGCAATGCGGGTACTTTGAAAGCTTGGGACTTCAGCACAAATTCGGGTTAATGTATAGTAGAGCAATGCAGTTGCTCTGCAATGCATCGGCATCACATTTCAAATTCAACAGATGCATTTTTGACCTTTCATTTCTTTACCATGTGCTCACACAAATTGCATTAATGCAAAATTCAATAAAGCAGTTGGTATTTACATCTGATTGGCTCTGTTCAGTCAGGATTATTTCCTTCTGGCTCTGCTTCTTGTTATGTCGGTTGGTGCTACATTTCAGCTGTGTGTGTGTGTGTGTGTGTGTGTGTGTGTGTGTGTGTGTGTGTGTGTGTGTGTGTGTGTTTTTTTTTTTTTATGTCCCAGAACCCAACTTGGCGGAGCCTGGACTTTGGTATGCTCCCAGACCTTCTGGATACGTCAGTGTCTTGCTTTGTGGTGAGGATCTGGGGCGGGCAGAAAGAGCAGTACCAGCTCCTCATTGAATGGAAGGTCAACTTGGATGGCCTCCGATACACAGGACAGCAGGTCAGCAACCTTTTTAAAACAACATTCATACTTAAAGAAGATATGCATGCATTAAGCCTCTCCATTGGATCACCGAAAGAATAACCAATGGCTGTTTTCTCGCCCACATGGCTGTTTGGAAATGCTGCTCTCACTGTGGTCTTCTATAAATGATCCACCAGGGTCCCTGGTACAGTGTCCTGAGTAGCAGCAGGTGCAGCAGGGAGCTAGTGTAGCTGCCAGTCCTCCAGGGTGTTTGCTGTAAGTCAGAGACGTGAGCGCGGCAGAGTTCCTGCCGGGAAGTCCTTCACCCTGAGCTGCGTGCTGATTTCAGCTTGGCTGTTGACATTGTGAAGGCAAACACACACAGTATGGCAAGAAAAACATGGCTTAGTCTTAAAATATAAAGATAATGACTAAAACAAGGACAACCACAAACTTAGACATATTCTGTTCCAATTCTCTGTGATCAACACCAAAGTATTGCATTAATTGTGGAGCGGAAGGAGAATGATGCCTTTTTAGTTGCTATTGTTTTTGAAGTCTGAAAAGTTTGCCGTACATTTGCATCCCTGAGTCAGCACTTTTTAGACAATAACCTCTGCTGGTTGTTTTCTTTATGTATACACGGATTGTAGTTTTAGCCTGTTTCTTTTGGCCAAATAATTCAACCTCACTCAGATCAGATGGAGGGGAACCATCTGTAAACTCCACTTTTCAGCTCTTTCCATAAACTCCAGTCTCTAAGGATCGTCCTGTATTTAGCTCCATTCATCTTCTGATGCCATAGAAGAAAAGCACCCCTACGGCATGATGTCACCACCACAATGTTTTACTATGAGAAAGATGGTGATGGCAAAGTGGGAGACATGTAGTGTTTTTGCATGTTGGATGAAGCCTAATGCTGGTATCATCTGACCAGACCACCTTCCACATGTTGCCCCTTTCCCGTTCCAGGCCTGTGGCAAGCTTTCTTTCAACATTAGTCTCCTCCATAATGGCCAGATTAGTAGAGTATGTGTCAACTAGTTGACACGTTGATCGTTTCTCCCACCTAAGTTGTGGATTGCTGCTACTTTGGGCCTCTTGGCAGCTTTCTGATTAATGCCAGGTCATTTGGACGGCGAAGTCTTGGTAGGTTTGCAGCTTTACCATGCTCTTTGTGAGGTGTATGGACTGTTTTTTTATGACCTAAACTCTTTTTTTTATATATATATATTTGGGGGCATTAGACTAAAGGGCTGAATATAAATGCACTTCAGACGTCTAAGTTTTTTATTTTTTTTTCAAGTAAAATTAGAAATCCATGTAGCTATATATAAATCTTTCCCCACTTCACAGCAATGCACAACGTTTTGTTGATCTCGTAAAATCCAAAAGCCTTTTTCAATTACATCTGACCTAAACTCCAGGAAGATAATAATTATATTTATAGGTTCACAATGAGCCTAACTATAAAACACCTTTTTTATCACTGACACATAGATTTGCTGTATTTGTAGGCTAAATACATAAATCTGTAGAAGTCATTCATCCCTGCACAGATGTGCAACCTACTCAGCCTCTAGTTTCCAGCTGGCCCACCATACAATCATTCATACTGGCTTCAAACGATCTTCCACTTCCAATCTCTGCTTGCAGCTTTACTCTCTGTCTCAGAGGAAGGAGTGCCCATGATTTCCAAGTCCATAAAAGAATAATGTGTATATATATATCTTAAAAGCTTATTTTTCCTTTACATTGAAACCCTTTTAACCAAAGTTTAAAGGTTGACTTGTAGACCTAAAGATGAGCTGTTTTCTCTGTCAGTGCTTTTGAGAGGTGTTGCTAACCCCCCCCACAGAAGCGTGTCTGTTTTTAATGCAGAGCTGTCTGTGGTTCTGTTGCTTTTTCAGAATATACTGAATGGTCCCGATCTCCAAAGTTCATTAGATCTTGGGTTTAAATTATCTTCAGATTGTTCCATTATGTTTTAATTTATACTGGATATAAAATCCTGACATTTCTTGGAAACAGGGTTGCAAATCCTATGTTTTCCACTATAGTTAATCCTACATTCCTACGGTACTGTAAACTTAGTGCAGTAGTAAATCCTACATTTCTGCATTCCTTTCTCGTTTTATATCGCAATAAATCTAATCTTCTTTAATGCGAACAAGACAGTCTTCGGTAGCTCACTGCTTTCTTTTATTCAAGACTTTAAGGAAATTATTTTTGAGGAATGTTTTAGGAAGTAATACACTTTATTTCTGTAAATTACCTTTACAGGACAGATCAAACATGTAATAAATAATTTAAATGATGATGAAAGTTTTTCTCCTTCTTCCTTTCAGACCTTTCAGGTCAGTAGTGCTAAAGTAATTAATAATGATGTTTTGGTACCTTTTACAAGTGGAGTAATGTTGCAGCAATGTTTGATCTTTCCTATTTGTTCAACAGAAAGGTTTTGTGTAATTTGAAGAATTTCAAGTCAGCGTTCTGTTTCTAAATCCTAATGAGTAAAAGCTCTTAGCTCTGTGGTGACTTTAGCACATTGAATGAGAGAAGTAAAAAACTTCAGAACAACCCAATGGTTTTGCCGCTCCTTCGCAGCGGGACTGTATTCAAAGCTCATAAACAGATAACTCAGTTTCATGCACATCCAGATGTCTGTTGGGCTTTGTTCTCTCCGACTTGGTCCCTATATTCAGCCTCTTCCCCCTCGCTTTGCCCACAGATTCGATCCAGATACCCAAATGAGATCATATTTGGACTGAATGATGGCTACTATGCAGCTGACTTTGATCACAAGGTATAACCTGCTGACTGTTTTTCTACTGTTTTGCACAATTATGAACTAGCCGGCCCTAATGCCCATAGTTATGTTTGGACGTAGCGGCGCTTCGACATTAAACATGTGGCTGTTTCAGGATTCGTCAGAGCGGAAGAATTACAGCCTGCTTCAGGTCGACCAGAGTTCAGTCAGGAACTCCTACAGCGTTTTCTCCTTGCTCAGGTAAGAGTCCTCCAGCTTCCATCAAATCATGGCTGGTCAGGGATGATCTTCACTCTTATCAAAGCCATCATCCCAGGGGATCACTCTGTGGTTTTAAACAAAAAAAAAAACTCACTAAAGAATTCCCCCTCTATTGGGCCAAGTTAACCTGGACCCTTTTGCTTGCTTTTCTCATTGTAAGTAACAGGACTGTCGTCCTCAGCTCAATATTTTGTATGTTGAGCGTTTTCTGACCACCAGATGGCGCCAACATGAAAGCTAACAATAGCAAGCCTTGGTAAATGAAGGTTGTCTTGCCTCTCACCTGATATGAGATGACGGAACCTGCATTTACATCATGTTTCCTGCGCTGAATGCAAAGAATGTCAGAGATTAGAACCGCCGTATCGAAATGCTAGCTCCAAAATAGAGACGGAGAGCAGGGTTAAAGTATTTGGGGAACATTACCTGCTACCCACTTCTTTACACCACAAGGAGGCGACAGAGAGAAGCTGACTGAGCTGCTTATGAGAAGGGGGAACCCTGGTACTGTCATTAAGGAGCCTTAAGGAAACCCTGGGATCTGTTGACAAACACAGTTGTGTTGCTCCCCAGCTATATTTAAATGTGGTGACATGTAAACACTGCTTTCTTAATCCCCAGGGCTTCCCCCAAGGGAAACCCTCTGTTAGCTGGAGTCTGATCATATAACGGCATAATCACATCCAGTTTGCTCATGAAAGTGTATATCTGGATGGTTTTATTTAAACACTCGTAAAACACAATCAGGATCCTATCATTATAGGCCGTGGGCCAGAATCTGTACGGTGACTTTTCGTATGAACTGTCAGGGGGCAACTTTCTTGCACCGGGATAAGTTGCTACACATAGCAGTGATCTCAAAACACCAATGTTCCCACGTTTTCACTTGCACATTAAGAAGTTATAGCCGATAAAAAATCTAAACTGTGGCGCTCCGGTCCAAGAGGTCACGTGATTCGATTTTTGCTGCTCAGCCAATCCGATCGCTGTATTGTCAGCTGAGCGAGTTTACCACGTCATCATGGCTGCGCCCGTAAGATGGTTGTTTCTGTTGTGTCTGTTTCCAGACGAAGAAAGCCCAATAATAGCATTTTGTGGCGCCACCTGGCAGAGATCTTGATGGCAAGAAAAAAATAAATAGCCCAGACCATCCATCCATTCATCCATCCATCCATCCATTCATCCATCCATCCATCCATTCATTTTCTAACACGCTTATCCCTGCGTTCGCGAGGTGCCGGTCCCTATCTCCAGCTGTCAATGGGCGAGAGGCGTTGTATAAACTGGACAGGTCACCAGTCCATCGCAGGGCAGAAATAGTCCAGACTTTTGCCCAATTTACTGTGATATCACCAAGACCTGCTGCGCTAGGATAGCACAGGTGTCGTTGTGCCAAACGACTTATCCCCGCCAGAATTTGTATTCCCTGCGCCAAGAGCGCATTCAGCTGGAAGAATGAATCTAGTCAACTCCGCCTCATTTCCAACCTATTAGGCGTGGAAATGAGGATGTTTTACTTTTCTTAACGAAATATAGCAATGGTGTCGTTACATTATCGTTCATCCATCCATCCAGTATAATACGTTATGAGAAAGAAAACGGTCATTTCCAGATGTGTCACGAAAATATTAGCTTTATGTTATTAGATTGTCGAATGTCTGTCTGCTGAAACCAAAATCCACCTTCCTAAGTCCATCACAGCTGTCTGCTGGTTCTCTTTTTTTCTTTTTTGGTAGCTAAACCCGCATGAATAGATTATATAAAGCGGATTTCACGTGTGATCAAATGAACACTGAATAAAGGCACAGCCAAAATTATCAGATTTAATAAGATTTTAATTCAACCAAGAACCTTATCGAGATATTAACCGTATTAAGAAAACGAGATATGTCTCTTTTAAAAATAGAACAACGTATTAGGAGTTTAAAAAAAATAAATTTCATTTTACTAGAATGTGATGTTTAAAATATTTAGACTTCACAAAGCTGGAGGTTAAAACTTTTATTGATTTCAAAAATACAATACAAAATTCTACAAATTCCGAAGGGGATAACTCGTTTGGCACAACGAGTTTATACAACGCGTCTCACCCATTGACAGCTGGAGCTCGGCACCAGCACCTCGCAAACCCAGCGGGGATAAGCCTGTTAGAAAATGGATGGATGGATGGATGGATGGACAGATGGTCTGGGCTATTTATTTTTTTCTTGCCATCAAGATCTCTGCCAGCTGGCGCCAGAAAATGCTATTATTGGGCTTTCTTCATCTGGAAACAAATGCATACAAACATCTTACGAGCGCAGCCATGATGAACTGATGAACGCGCACAGCTGACAATACAGCGATCTGATTGGCTGAGCAGCAAAAATCGAATCACGTGACCTCTTGGACCGGAGCGCCACAGTTTAGATTTTTTATCGGCTATAACTTATTAATGTGCAAGCGAAAACGTGGGAACATTGGTGTTTTGAGATCACTGCTATGTGTAGCAACTTATCCTGGTGGAAGAAAGTTGCCCCCTGACAGTTCATACGAAACTTCTTAAGGAAGCGTCCTACAGATTCTGGCCCACGGCCTATTAGGCGAACTGTGAAAGCTTCCACAAACATTTTCCCCCTTTAGGGGGGTCGGATATGCGTCACAGAACTTTGTAGTATCAAGGAAAATCGGATAATGCCAAAGCCTGCTGAACCTTAGCAGTGCTCCTTTATTATGGAAGTGGTCATGGTTTATGTTTGTATCAGCCGAGACCAGTGCCTCCCTAGGAGCCTGCAGAAGGGGGAAAAAAAGCTCAGTTTTAGTCATAACTTTTCTGACCTCTGCTCTTACGTTTTCTATTATTGCAGCCTTTATTCACATCCTCTTCCTTGTATCCATGCCCTGTGGGACTCTACGAAGTTTAACACGCTTATACAGAACTCCCTTTTCCATCACACCGCGCTGCCTGCAGCTCCTCACCCCCGTCACAGGTTTAACTTGGCTTAATGTACTCTCATACACATGGGCTTTGATTATGTACAGTCGAATGATTAATTAGATATTGTACACTCCAACAGGAATAACTCCATCGCCTGAGCTGCAGAACTGCAGGTTCTTAGTTTCTGACTCTTAGTGCTCCTCATTCAAAGTACATTAAAGTTCTCTACTCTGATGTACAGAACCTTTTCACCTATTTTCACGCTACAACCATATATTATATGTATATATGATTTTCATTATTTTCATTATTCCTTGCAAATAGAAATCTGCTACCTTTGCACATGGACACTTTTGGCCCATTCTTGCAGAATTGCTCAACCTCAATCACGTTGGATTTAGCATTTTATTTCAAGGCTTGCAACAGATTCTCAGTAGAATTTAGCTCTGGGCTTGGACTGGGTCATTCTAACATGAATATGCTGTGGTATTATGGAATACAATTGTATGGTTTGGAGCAGGGGTCACCAACATGGTGCCCGCGAGCAGCAAGTAACCCTTGAGGACCACAGGTGGAGCCCACGAGCCAGTTCTAAAAAAAACACCAAAACTTTTATTTTATTCCATTACTCTTCCGGTTTAATCACAATTCCATTTATATACATTTAAAAATGACAGTCTCTCTAAGAAAGCATGAAAAATGTGTTTTATTTTACATAAAGTTAAGGTGAACTCTGACTCTTCTAGTTCAAATGTCAGTACTGGTAGATCTTTGTATGACACACCAGTGAAGTAGCTCTCACTTTCATAAAGGTTGGTGAGCCCTGGTTTAGAGTCTAAACCAGTTCATTGTAGTCCTGGTAAAGGCTGCACAAAATTAGAAAAACATGGTCTTGCCCACATTATTGATAAAAATACCAATGGTTAAAGCTGTGATAAATAAATGTTCTGCTGATTCCTTTGTTTCTCATTTGTGTTTCCTACATCTTTTCCTAGCATCATTGCTGCTGCAATACATGTTAGTTATGGACATCTACTGCAGGATGACTCCATCCAACAGGCTGCCTTTTTCAACTGTCATTCAAAGTGCTAATTTATGTGTGATGTGGGATAAATTAGCCAGCAATCAATGCATTCAGAACCATGATAATGCCCTGGTATCTACATTAGATATTATGTGTTGCTGCAGTCCATGCTGTATGTTTAGGGTCGTTGTCCTGCTGGAAGGGTTTATTCCAGGATTGCACTTTCTTTAGTTCCTTCCTTGTTCCCATCAACTCTGACTAGCTTCCCTTTCACTACAAGAGCAGCATCCCCACAGCTTGTCACACTGGAGATGGAGTGTTCAGGGCAATGTGTTTTTCACCACACATAATGTTTGGCACATTGGCAACAGAGTAACGTTTTGGTCTCATCTGATAGGCCACCTTCTACGTGTTTGCTGTGTCCCCTCCATGGCTTGCATCAAACTGCAAATGGGGCTTCTTCTGGCTTTATTTCAATAAGTTCCTCTCTTTGCCACTCTTCAATAAAGACCAAATGTGTGGATCACCTGGCTAATGGCCATCTTGCCCACATACTATCCCATTTGAGCTGTGGTCCTCTGCAGTTCCTCCAGAGTTGCCATGGCCGCCCTATCCACTTCTCTCATTAATGTTCTCCTTGCTCAGCCTACCCGTTAAGATGAATTTCCATGTCTTGGTCGGTTTGTAGCTACGCTGTACTCTTTCCATGTTCACGTGATGGATTGAGCAGTCCTCCTTGCCATGTTCTCTGAACCTCTCCACGACTTAAAAAAATATTTTCCCCTTCTCCATCCTGCAAGTATGTTTCTTAGAGCCGTCAGGAACAGTGATGTTTGTCTACAGGGAAACACGTGCATTTTTGGATTTTGCTCATTGTTCAAGTGCAAATAGGTCTTTCTCAGAACAGCTTTTTACTGGAAAACAATGAAGCCTTACTTCAGTAAAAAAGCGGCACTTTTGAAAAACGTCAGTCATTTGTCAGCAGATTCAGCCTGCTTTTCAGCATGAACCCACTTGTTGACACCCTTCGCTTGTGTGAGTAACGCGGCGATGTGGGCTTGTGAGCACAACCCGTCTCAGATGGCCAGATGAAGAGAAGAGCGAACATATCATCAATCAGCCAGCTTTGTCTCCCTCACACAGGCTGAGGTGAAGGGCAAACTGCTTCCTACGCAGAGATGGGCCCCTGTGTGGGTAGAGTAAAAAGCTAAAGCAGACGGTGACGAAGATGATCCAGCTGCTCAACAAAGCATTTTTTTTGGCTCGCTTTATTAAAGCTTGCTGTTTAAACAGTAAGAGGAGGGAAGTCCTGTTTGGGCTGGTGAAAGATATTATGGGCCCACATCATCAAGCTGCATATTTGACTGGTTGAATATTAACCCGACAGCTTGACAGTTGGGAACTGTTTCAGTTTAAAACATCTCAAAGTCGTCCTTTGTAGCATGTTTGCAGGAATGGCAGACTAAAGTGCCATTCGAGTGGAAATCCTTGAGATATACTCACAGCTCTTTGAAGGTTAAGTGTTATGTACTCACTCGCAGACACTGAGTAGTCTTTCAAATGACAACAAAACCCTTGTGTATGCTCAGTATTAAAACACTGGCCCCAGTGACACATGGGAAACATCATTCTTGAGGTACAACTTATACGGTTCAGTGCAGTGCCTCAAACTCCTGGACCCTTAGGGGGGAAACTTTCTTTTCTTCTCCTGTGATTAAACCCATATGCACCCCGTGATGCCTTATTCTCTATCTGAAGTATGCATTTATGTACAGTGTGTCTCCACAGAAGCAGTGTGCCGTAATGACAAAGCTCTATGGGAGGTCCTGGACCTCCTGAGACTGTTAGATAATGTTTTCCTTCAGACAGGTCTACTCGCCCGTTGGTCTGAGCTGCAGAATGCTGTGAAGATTCTCCTTTAGGTGGGTCGCTGGATCTGAGTCAATGGATGACCCGAGGGTCTCCACAGACTGCCTGAGCTTAAAGTTCCATGTTTCAGCCAATTGTGGAGAAGGTAAACTGACTTGTGGAAGTATCTATCTAATCTTAAAGTGAGGGGGCAAGTGGATCGTATCTAGATTACAATTAAGTCTGTAGTTATTCATCGATATCTAGCTTGTCTTGACCTAAATTAGCTGATTACAATCTAGACTAGGTTTTTATTATTTTTACCTGTAGCTATAAACAGGATTACTTCTTTGGAAAACCAAAAATAATGTACTTAGATTTTTGTAGAGCTATCTAAGCAACTTGATTGTGTAGATCACGGTCCTCCCTTGCAAAGTTTGCTATATACAAGCGTTAGTGACCCTGCATACCTAACTTGGATGGTAGTTTGTCTACAGATGACTGCAAGTATGCAGTTTTACAACTGAATGTAAGTATTCCTCAAGGGTTAGTTCTGGTACCAGTTTCTTTTTTTTTTTTTTTGTCATAAAAATAGTTAACGGGTCGGTTCGGATGCAGCTATGGCTAACCTTTTATACTGATGATGCAATTATTTATACAGGTTTGCCAATATGGGAATAATTTATATCCATCTAGCTCTCCATCTATCTGTCTGTCTGTCTATACAAGATAGTTCAAGGTGTTTTTTGATTGGAAGAAATAAATTAACATAGATGGTTAAAAAACTTGATTCATCAAGAAAACAAACAAAACATCACAAAAGCATAAACCTAAGTGTGAGAGAAGCATTATGATAAGCTAATAAAAATCTAGATCAGAGTATTTTTGGACCTTATGGGTAAGTTGTAGTAAACTGTAACATTTCCAGTCCTGATTTAAAGTTCTTCATTGAGAGCAAAGTGGAACCAAAGTCAAATTCCTTCTTTTTTTTTATGTGTCCTGTCTGGCAGTGTAGCATTAATAATTTATGTCTTGATGCCAAAGAGAGCCCAACAGATTTACTCTCACAAGTGGAGCATTACTGCTTTCACCACAGTGATCTGTTTGATTTATATCTGTTTTATATTTGAGCTAATAAACAGCAAATCAAAAATCTTGATGTATCACATATTTTCTGTTGTGCGTCTAGTCAGGGCTCATCTAAGGGATTATGTTTGATCTGTTTTGAGATGTATGATAGCCTATTTGCTAAGAAGTAGTGATGGAAGTTAGGCAAATGTAGCCACCCTCTATCTTTAGACTTCTGTAGCGTCTTAAAGGTGATCCGAGGTGGGGGGGAGGTTCCATAACGGAAATTGGTAGCGATTTCCATCTGCCAATATCCTCTTGTATCTTCTTTAAAAGAGCCAATTTAGGTGACACAGTAATGCCTAAATATTTAATATTCCCTGACTGTAGTTGTAAATCTAGGGTTTTTTGTAAAGAGCAGGTAACTGGCAGTACTATAGATTTTGACCAATTTTTGGAATAATCTGAAACTCTTGAGAAAGATTCTAGTAATCTAATTAGCTGCAGGGCAGTCAAACTTTTTTAAAGTAGCAGGCCGCACACTATCAAGTAGGAGGGTGCACTTATGCTGGTGCCCGAGCCCCGGAGGGGAGAATTTTGAAAAATAGACTCTCCCTGATATATTTTGGAAGCTTTCAAGACAGGTGATTATTTAAACAATAGAGTCAGAGTGCATGTTTCAAATTCAATAAAAGGCAAAAAATGTGAATGATCAATTCTTCAAAAACATTTCTTTTTTATCATTATTCTTAAAACATTATTTTTTCACATGATGTTATCATCATGTTTTAACAAGGTAAGGTAATCTCCATTTGCATAAAAGTTGTTTAATTTGAATTACTAGCACCACATAAAACAGATCAGATTAGGTGAGGTCTATTCATCTTATTATTATTATTATTCACAGTTCTGTTCTAAAAATGATCGTAACATTTCTTCACGAACAAAGTCGAATTTTTATGATAAAAATACAGGGATGGAATTTGAAATTGAATTTACATGTTGAATTTATTTCAGTCATATTGCTCTATCGAAATCTCTTATCTCAGTTTAATTTCACTTGCGCTCATCACACACATACGATATATCATCGGCGAGGATTCTAGAGACGAACACAAAATGCATCCCCTGAAACAGTTTGATAATTTGCTGCTGTAATATTATATTTTATTATATGTAATATTATAGATTTTTCAGAATAAAAAGCTAACAGATGTGCATAATCAAAAAATATCAGAAATACAATTATAGAGCATTCAGTATTGTAAGAAAGCCCACGCTGTTTCTGGATAAATACATTATTGTATGAGTTAAGTTCTATTCCGTTTTATGCCTCTTTCCTTGTAAGTTTGAAATGTCCCATGCTCCTGAATGCACCATAGCTTTCTGACGCTCGTGAATGCATCACACTGGTCTATGAACGCGGTGCTGTGCACGTTGGATCTTCCGCTTAAAAAGCTTTGCAGTTTCAAAACTCACGTCGGCTCTCACGGTTTTATTGCACTTTTCGGCATAACACCGGTCTGTGTTTTGATCTAAAAAGTAGCATCTCGGTTGGAACAAGGAACCCAATCACTCGTTAATGTTGCTCTCAGTGGAGACAGATGCTAAGGTGATTTTTGGGATGTATAATCGGGGAAAAGTAGGCGGCGGCAGGAGCTGCTATAGACGGCGATTTGCCGCCATTGACCGGCTACTTTTGACTGCCCTGTAGCTGAGAGAGAGGTGTTTGAGTGATGGTGGAGATAAAGCAATACAGAATCCACATAAAGACAAATGATATGCTCTATGTTCATGCATTTTATACCTTTATCATCTTTAGTTTGTCTAATTGTTGCTGGTAGTGGTTCAATAAAACAGCAAACAATGAGGGAGAAAGCGGGCATCCTTGCTTAGTGCTTGTTAGTGCCCTAACCCTAACTGGAGACAATCCCTGTTGTCAGCGGTGAATCCAGGGTCATTGTTTGACTATCTGATCATTTAGGAAGTGTTATTTTATTCAGTAATTGATAAATGTCATTATCTGATGGGTTTAATTGGGATGTGTATAAAGTTTTGCAGAAATCTAGGAAGGTATTTTTTATACTTTCTGGATCATATAATGTATTACCAGTTGAGTCTGTAGCTGCAAATATAGTTCTTTATTTATTTTTAGCTGATTAGCTAAGAAGCTTCCTGACTTATTGCCATGTTGGAGGTTTTTTATTTGAAGTCTTTGTAATAAAAGTTTATTTTGCCTTTCAATATATTCATTTAATTTTAATTTAGCTTTACGGATTTTACCCAGCTTTCCCTCTTCCTGAGAGGCTTCTAATAACTTGGTGGTTTCTTTTAATTCTTTAAGCTTTTTCTTTTCTATCTTCTTTTTATGCGATGAGAATGCAATTATTTTATCTCTCATCACTGCTTTCCCTGACGCCCAAAGGGTAGATGCTGGTAGGTCATTGTAAGTCAAGTTCCTTCTTTGTGTGCACAAACTTGGCGAATAAAGCTGATTTTGATTTAAAAAAAAAGCCAAAACTTTCTGCACGTCTCAAGCTGCTGTACAGTTGGTCTCAGAGTTGATCATAGGAAATACAGGCTGCCTCCCCTTGTTTAGTTCTGGAACACTGAATGATGAAGTCTCTAATAATGTAAAGCTGCCTACGTATGTCCATACATGACCAGCAACTCTGAAATGTATTCAGACCTAAGACAGTGTAGTGGTGGAACAACCTACTACTCATCTCTTCCTCTGGATTTTGTCATCAACAAAAATCTGCAAAGTCATTGTAGAACTTGTCTGATTAGAGTTCAGGAGGGAAAAGGGTTGTCAAAATATTTAATATTTTGATACAATGATACTTTTATTTTTTATTCAAAGACATACATTTACATCACAATCACTACAAACCTTTTAAGGAAAAGAAAAATCTATTCAAACGAACCTGGCCCTCTTTATAACAGTAATTACCCACCTTGTTAAATCATGAATTTACTGTGGTTAACCTTCCTTTGGTTCAGTTTTGTAAGGCCAACCCAGGCCTGATGACTGCCTGACCTGTGCAATCAAGAAACTTATTTGAATGTAATCCGTTCAACAATATGAAGCAGGCTAAAAGATCTCAAAAAGCAATACATTGTACTTAAGATACATAAATTCAAGAACAGATTTAGAACGAGGTCATTGACATAAATCAGTTTGAAAAGGGTTACTAAGCTGTGGCTAAAGCTTTGTGTATAATTGTCCACAAATGGAGAAAAAATGGGACAGAAGTGAACTATTCCAGGAGTGGTTGACCAACTAAAACTCCAAGACTGTATTGACGGCTCATCCAGGTGGTCAAAGAAAAACCCAGAACAGCTAAAACTCTGCTGGCCTCATTTGCCAATGTTAAGCTCAAAGTTTGTGATTCAGCAATCAGAGAGGGAGAATTGGGAAAAACAAATATTACTCATGTTAATCATACCCATTTAAAATGGGCGTCTTCATACATTTAATACTTCTTTCGTAGGAAATTATTCTTGAAACAGAAACTATACTTTAAAACTTCTATTCTAACCAAGCCAACGATATATTACATATATCAGTACAAGGTTTTATTAACAGGTTTTGACATGGAAAAGGGATACGGAAGAGTGGGCAAGTCCCGAATGCTGGTCACATGAGTCTTTATAGAGGCCAAGTTCCTCCTCCCTGCTCCTCCCATTGTCAGTAGAAACTGGGCACCACTCTGTCAGACCGTGAATAGGATGGAGCCCAAGTTTATCCATGTCTACGTGCTGCCCCTAGATAACTGACCATTTCCTTTTGTCCATATCTATGTATGACACATCTGTGATATCCACAATGTCTGTGATTCCTTTAAACAGCTCCAACAACTTGTAGCTTCATGTAATATCTAACAAAGTAAAAATAAAACGTCTGACAATACAGTCAGTTTTACAGCCAACATTGATCTCAATTTATCGATGTGATGATAGCTCAAAATTCTTATCATGACAAGAAATGTATCATAAAAGTACAGGAGACTATAAATGCCTACCCCTACCACGAGAGAGTTTAAATACCAAAAGCACTGCCGACCAAAAGGACTATAAAGGACCATGTCATTTTGGTCCAAACATCTAAATGATCCGAAGCACTTCTATGTGTGTGTCTCGTCACATGGGGTAAAACTGACACGTCATTTCAGTGAAGAGCATCAAACCAACAGTCAAATATGGAGGTGCTAGTAGTGTGATCGTCTGGAGTGGCCTTGCTTATTCAGGACTTGTTCTCATTGCTGGAACCATCAGTTCTTTTTTGTATGAAGGAAGTTTTATTTTTAAACAAATTAGAATTGTTCAGAGGAGAAAAAAGTATTTTTCACAAGACAACGAGCATACTGTTGGGTTTGCCAGAATTCAGGTTCATCCAAAAAAGTAAATGTTCTCTTTTGGCCGCATAAATCCATTTCCGGAGTCTATTCTGTCTTCAGTGTATTTATGAGCAAATATATTTTGCCAGCTAGAAGTGGAGCCCAGACTACCTTCCTGATGACAGTCTCTGAACAGGTGTAGTATAAATAACATATCCACCCTCAGCTAAGCAGCTCTGATTTGGCACTTTTTTTTTTCTTGCTTGCTCCTGTGTACCGGAAACTCTCCAGCAGATCCCTCCCTGGGATGTTCTATTAGATAGTCCGGTGTGTTTTTCATATAAGGCCTGATGACAGAAAAATGAGGTTCTTTGTCACGTTGAAGCAGCTGCAGATCTCTGGGGTTTTCTTCAAAATATGTTTTGAGACTTTCTGAGTGGAGCAACTCTTGTTTTAACTCAGTCTGGCTTCCCTCACAGCCTGCTTTTTCCCTGCATGCATTGCATCCCTGCACCTGTACCTGAACGATTCAATCTCCTCCATCTTAAACTCATAAGGTTTGAGAGCAGACTCTGCATTATTGTTACTAAGGGCGTCCTCCACCTCTGCCAGCACATTAAGTTCTGTGTGAGAGATGAAAGACGGGGCGGTGGCTGGGTTGTCAGTTCTCGATGTTCTTCCAACTTGATGAAAGTAGGAATCCACTGATGTTGGAAAATCAAAGCTAATGACGTTGGCCACATTTTGGAAGTCCACTCCCTTTGAGACGCCATACTCCTTAACTTTAGCCTTTGTTCCATTTTCTGTGCTCTTTTTCTTCTTTTCTTCCTCTAAAGAAGATGTGGCAGGTTCAGCCAAGCTCTGCTCATCTGTGGTGATGATGATGTGATAAATTCCATGGTTAAAATGACTGATGATGTGATACCTGGATTGGATGGGCAAGTCAGAGTTTAGGACACAAACGGAATGCCAAATTCTTCCAGAAACAGTTTAAGTATGTAGCTCAAGTCTACCACTCCCACAAACAGCGTTTGCCACTGGACCTGCTGCAGCTCCAGCAGCATGTATATGAGCAGGAATGTGTCCTCCTCACATTTGATGGTGTAGTACTGGGAGCTGAGAGCCCTGAATCTTCAGGCTCACCAGGTTGTGCAGCAGAGCTCCATTAAGGCCTGGACATCATTGTTGAAAGTAGCCAACATGAGGATCGACTGGTAGATCTTTGGGACAAGAAATTCGTCAGATCTGACTCAAAGGAGAAGACCAAGTCATTTTCATCCACAACCAGCATCTCCAGGGAAGAGTGGATGGCCAGGTTCTGTGCTTTGAAGTGAGCAAGAACAAGGCACTGTTCCTACAACCACATCTGGCTTCTCCATTGAAGTGGGTCTCTGTGTTGACACATCAGCTTTGTCAGAGATGTCGGCCAATGGTACATCTGTTGAACAGTACACCGTCAACTGTTTCATCATGGTCTGAACCTACTGATCCTGCTCTTTGGTTGTTACCAGGATGAGAGCTCTCATGTCCGGCTCATGCACACTCTTGAGACTAGAATGTGCTGTATAGACATAGGATGCAATCTTTCTGATCTGGTCCCTGCTTGAGCCTGAAGCTCCTTTCCCTTAAGATGAATGGCCTTCTCTTGGATTAGGGTGGGCTGAGACTAACCCAGATCAGCAACCACCTTTGACCAATGGTCGTCTAATTTAATTTCATGAAATCAGATTTTTTTGAGGTGGCCATTCATATTACTATTAAATGTGACTGGTATCATATTGCTGTCTGAACGGCTCAAGATCACAAAGCGACCCGCATGCATAGATAACCGAAGGAGACGCCACACTACAGCACGATGTATATGGATTTCTAGAAGGGTTCAATACAGTTACTTTTAAAAAGAAACCTCGGAAAAAAACCTGTGGATACCGGCCAGCATCTTTCCTTGTTAATAGAAAACTGTTTAGCAATTGGAGCCTACAATATCAAGACCACATCATAGCAAGGTAAGAAGAAAGCAGTACACCCACTAAAAATGGTATTTTATGGAGCGCTAACTGCTACTGTTGTGTGTGGTTGTGTGGTTGGAGACAGAGAAAATAGATGGATAGAATGCAAGATGAGCGCTCAGACTGTGGAAGTTTCGAAAAATATCTGATACCTATCCAAATTAATACCACATATGGAAGTGGCACAAATCAGATTTTTTTTTTTTGGGGGGGGGGTTAAAAAAGTTGGATTGGGTCGTTCACACTGCCAATAAAAAGACTGATATGGGTCAGGCATGGGCAAAAAGATCAGTTTTGGATCGTATGCCCCTGCAGTGTGAACGTAGCCTTAGTTCCATTGAGAGGAACTCTTGAGTGCCTAAGCAGAGATTTTGGACAAATGCATGCTCCCAAAATCTTTGGGTCCAGTTTGGAGATGGCCTCTTCCTCCTTCATCATGCATAAAACAAGGTTCATAAAGACACAAAGGACAAAGTTGGGTGTGGATGATCTTAACTAACCTGCACAGACTCCTGACCTCAACCTGAACACCTTTGGGATGAATGAACACGGAGACTAGGACGGAGTGTCTGACCTCACTAATGCGCTTCTAAAACAATGGTCAAAAATTCCCATAAACACACTCCAGAACTTTGTGGACACCCTTTCCAGAGGAGTTGACGACTTTTGGCAATATAGTGTACATTACTAAACCCACGATGAAGGTACAGAGGTTTTCTCTGTAAACCTGCCTTCAGTCAAGCTCATAATGGTGCTTAGTACGAGATGAACAGCCAGCCAGGAAACCTGTAAAGTCATGCAGATGATTAATTCTTCATTAACTAATTTGGTTCTGTGATTGTGTATGCATGGGGGTAGAAGGAGCACGGGTTGTTTCAGTTCTCTTTTACCTAGGAGGATACTAAATTTGGCACTGTTTTTAGTATTTTGAGGTAACCTTTTTTAAGCAACTGGTTTTAATGAAGTGTTTTTGTTGAATAGCGGGGGTTTTTATTATAAGGAATGGTTTATTTATTTATTTATTTATTTATTTATGTGAAGTTACAAATGAGTGCTATGTGCAGTAAAACCCTCAGTTCAAAGCAAATTTCTCCTTAGGGGGGCAATTAAAGATAATTTGACTTCATATTAGGTTTTTCAGATTGTTCCTAGTCCTAAGTACAGAATGAAGCAAAACCGTTTGTCAAACATGTGTAGAATGAGCTCCAGAACGTATAATGTAACTCGGATAATTTACTCATAGAAATTTAAAACAACCTTTAAAAACAAGTTTAGTAGAACATTGTGACATTTTTATGAGGATTTTTTTTTCTTTACATAATCTGTATTTTTTGGTGTTTTAGAGATTGTTTGTTTTACGATTAGTGTTTATCCAGTCTTTGTGTTTATGTATGACGTTTTTACCGTTTATCTTGACAATGACTGCCTGGTAGATAAATTTTCTCTCAAAGGGACTTCCTGGTTTAAGAAACTAAAGTAAAACAACAATAGTAACTTTTTTGCTATTTTGAGATGGTAAAAGGCTTCCACACATTACTCATCAAGGCTTATCTGGGATTACCTCACTGCATGACCCCTTTCTGACGCTTTTGAGACTAAACACGTCTTTCTTCTGGATCTTTTCTAGGTGCTTGTTTCTTTGTTGTATCGTAAACATGGCCTTTAGCAAGTTAGCAAAGCCCCAAGCAGCAGCCCGGAGGACGACATATAGGCCGGTCAAAGAAACTTCTCCCCAGCCATCTTATCTTCCGTTCCTTTTAAATGGAGACAATGGGGAGCTGAAAGTGGTTGGATGTGTTGACATTCTTCTGTGATGAGATAAAAGGTGGAATTTAGAAATGTTGTTTATTTTGATTAGGTGTTGTTTTGTTTTGTTACCGGTTGAGGTGTTAAGAGGGGTGTTACCCCTACTTTGTTGTTTTGAATTCGTTAATTGGGGGCCTTGTTCATGCAGGCCTGTTTGAATGATGGTTGCCTGAAATGAATTCAGGGAAGCCATCAGTGTGTGGAGTTTTCTGCCTTTTAACAGGATGCTTTGACAAACATGCCGTGCGGGCAGGTGTGTGCTAAAATACCCCTAGGTCAAAGTGAATCTGGCTAGGAAATGAAGCACTCCTAATGAAAAATATCCTTGTATGTTGGTGTATTGATATGATAGTCTCAGACTTTATAGATTCCCATTTTGACAACTGCTGCAAAATTGGACTGAATCAGCTGAAGCATATTTGTTTCACAAAGGTTTTAGTTGGCAGTGTGCCAGACGGACCTGTGATTTTTGACACAATTTAGCCAAATTTGTCACAACTGTGCTAAAGGTGTTTTTGCCTCATAAAAGGGAATCTGGTCAAATATGACTGCTGATTTCCATTTTAGAACTCCTGCATGATAAAGCCTTTGGTCATAATATTTGCCCTTCGTATTATCAAAAGGTACCATTGTGCAGAGCATAATATCACTAAAATGAAGAGGTAATAGGCTGAATTGTGTCCTTTTGCCTCACAACTTCTTACAGAGCTTCTAGAGCTGTCAGTTTCCTTTATTGTGCCTCTATAATGATAGCAGCGTTACCAGATCCTCCAAAACAAGCAACCAGCTCTATGAAAACAAACCTAAAAGAAGCCTTCTAAGCAACCCAGCACACTGTAATACAGAGGTTACTACATTTATAAGATATTATAAGGACGCATAAAAATATGTTTTCTCTTGCTCTTTAATCTGCAGTTTATCTCAGAAGAACTACTGTATGCTCCCTTTTGTCTTCTTCAGACCCTATTCTCCTGTATATCTTTTAAAACCAGAGGATATGTACATCTGCTTGTACCCTCCTTCCCAATCCTGAGTTTCTAATCTCAGGTGCTGGACCATATAACCTGTAAACCTCTTGACTATTTAGATCAAGGTCTTCAGTAAAGGAACCATAGACGAAGGATCTTGCGTAGAAAACTTGCCAGGACATTTTAACAGCAATTTGAGCAATTTATACACACACACAGAAGTATAAAATAAAGAAAATCTGGAATTTTTAAAGGCAAAATTTCATCTGACACTGTTGCAGAAACTCGTTCTGTGATGAAAGGGTTCAGTGACGTTTGTCTGATCTTTATCAGGAATCAAGGTTTGAACTGGCAACCTCATCCATGGCGTCCTGATAATATATGGCACAGCTAAACTGTGCCTCTTTGCAAATGGAAAGTTAGGAAGGATCATGAATTAGCATTTTCTGAACAGCGGCCCAGGTTCCCAATGGGTGCACCCCAGTGGGAACCCCTTTTTATTTTTTTAACGGTCTGCATGTTATATAGAAATGGGCAGGCATTAGGCCAAAATGTGGAGGGTGATAAGGCGGCAGACATGCGTGAAAAGCAGAGGAGAGATAACTACTTTAACCTGAGGGAAAGGGCTATATCTGATTCTCTTATCACAATCCTCCAAACAAATAAAGATGTCAAAACAGATCCATCCTGATATGCAGATGGTCTATCTCTAAATGCCATCACTGTGTTAGGGTTACAGAACAACTTTAGCCTGGTTTAAATTGCCTTTTTTTTGCCAAGTTAGTTGCCAGTAAGGGGTAATAATATCCAGAGATTACCATGTGAATTTCATAACAACAAAGCCCACCTGGATTAGCAAAAATGACCCAGCTAGGCTGTGGGCTCATTAAAAGAGCCTCTTCAAATAAACCCACTAAAGAGGGAATTTTTCTTGTGCACAGAAGGTAAGGACATACTTAGAGTGAGGCCTGTTCACATTCCCTCTATGAGCAGAGTACAATCCTTGCAATAATCAGTGTCTAGTTTCAGGTTTTTTATTATTTACCCGGAGTTAGATAAAAGGGTCAGGTGTGAAGAGAAATAACCAACACTGCCATTTCATATACAGTACTGTTTGTGTCTTCTAATGTCCACTTCAGAGCATATATTTAAATTCACACTGTAAAATGACCAAACCCACCTTTAACCCATTCTTTGACGTTATATCAGCATATACTTTTTCCTGCTTTAGCTAGGACGTGGGCAGCAGTCAGATTAACTTTTTATACAAACTTCTGAAGACATTGTTACAGTAATCAATTCAGCTAAAAATAAATACATACGTTTCGCAAAATCCTGCTGGAGCATTACTCCTCTTTAATCCTGAAAATGTTTTCCAGAAGGCTGACTTTTTAATTGTCTTTATGTGCAGGAGGAAGAGCTTTATTATTTCTGCTAAAGGTATATGGCCACATTATATGCTTAATTATGGAAAAATAAAGTTATATACACCACGCCTCCATCTTGATAGTGTTTTGATGGTCCTTTTTTGGGCTAGTTAGAATGGCGCACCGGGCACGATGAGCAGATATAAACAAACGTAACGCCATCTACTGACATTATCGCAGAACTATCATAATGTTTGTTTAAATAATCAATGACTTAATAAGGCTGGACTGAGCCAGACCCTCTGCAATACCTTGCAGTAAAGCAGCAGATTTGCGTGATCAAAGACCAACTGTTATTAATTAAATAAAGCAATCTACAGCAACTGTAAGAGCCTCATGTCAGAACATCGCAGAGAAATAACATTCCCGTTCATAAACAGAAACAGGGACACAGCATCAAGGTAAGAACCGACCAATCAATCGATCTACTTATAATCCATCCATCCATCCATCCATCCATCCATCCATCCATCCATCCATCTTCTTCCACTTATCCGGGGTCGGGTCGCGGGGGTAGCGGCTTCAGTAGGGAGGCCCAGATGTCCCTCTCCCCAGCCAATTGGGCCAGCTCCTCCGGGGGAATCCCAAGGTGTTCCCAGGCCAGCCAGGAGACGTTGTCCCTCCAGCGTGTCCTGGGTCTTCCCCTGGGTCTCCTACCGGTGGGACGTCCCTTTATAATGGACGTCAACTTATAATGTTGTTTTTATTTCAGACTGTAGAGGCTAAGAGGAGCATTGCTATTACTAATAAAACAGTATAAATCAGAACATTTACTCATGTCAATAAACTCTGCGGTCACATCTGAGCCTCAGCAGCTTTAGCTTCTGCTTCTGAACACCAATGTTCATACTGTATTCCCAGCACTATTCCAGTTCTTTCCCTTTTGGAATCATTGTGTTTTTTGCACATTCTTACCCCCCCATATCCCCCCCCCCTCCCCCACTGGATCTTGGACCATTCTTCAATGTTTCCATTACATCGCAGGAAAATGCTAATAGCTATTAGCTGCTTCCTGGTTTATCCCCTGCTGTGGACACGCACTGTTGTACTTCCACTGTTATTATAAATAAACACAAAGTGCTTGATTTACTAACAAATGGAGCAAAAACAAAGGTTAAAATCCCAGAATAATTACTCATACTCCAGCAGGATGTGATCAAACTTTGTATGCTACCAGAGTGAGTTACTGATGTATAAATTTAAAAAAAGTCAAATAACATGGCTATGCACCTTTAAGTGGCTGACTGGCCTCTGGTCCATTCTGCTGTCAATAAAAAGCTTACTTTTGTCATCTTTCTAAGTCGTACAAAATATTTTACATTGGTAAAATGTATTTTATGATATCCAAAAATTATAGAGTTGAGCACCTGAGTAGCAGAGGTTTTCAGGAATGTGTTGCTATCGAGCAATGTGTAATTGCTCTGTCATGTCAACTGCTATTGCCTTGCAGTCCAGAGACGTAGAGAAAGAAATGCAATTCTGTGCGTAGTACGAGACAATCTGGGAAGATGCTGACAGCGGGAACACCTGATCCGTCATGTGAGGTAAAGGTTCGCTAGGTTAGGATTTATTTGGCAAATGGGTTTCCTTCTCCCGTTATGCACATTAACTCTTTTTGCAAAAACCACCTCAAGCGAGTGTAAAAAAAATTTTTGTGTGAAATTTAGATTTTGAATTTTGCCGTTTCCATCAACCTTTTCTAATGCAATACTTAAATGTGCATAAATATGTTGATTGAAACACGGCTAGTGAGCGCGTTTGTAAAGTGTAACCTAGCTTTTAACGTTACTCTTGGTGTAATGGATTCTTACTCACTCGGTGGCCTTTGAGAGAGTTTATGAACTGAGGCATGGCTGAAGCAAGCGCTATGCAAGCTGTTGAGGGTCCTGAGATACTGGGAGCTTCGCAGGGCTGATGGCCAGTCTTTTAATGCACACAGCTATGCCAAAGTCAGGATTACATGTTAGTAGATGGGGTGCATTTTTTTTTAGACACAAGGTTAATGGTGAAAATTTATTTCAAGCTGTGCTGGTACAATAAAAACAGATGTTAAGTATTTCTGTTAAAACACTGGCTAATTCAACAGCTCTGTCCTTTTACCTGCAACCAGGAGTTTCACGGCTTTCTGCTAATTTTGTTATTCAACTCTTTATGTCACCTATGCACAACATTAGCACCTTATTGTGTGATTTGTATCTGTGTTATTCAGTGAGTCAGAGCTTCAGTAGAATTTATTTAGCCATTCTGGGAGTATCACTGGTTTCTGGTTGTCACATGATATGTACACCATATCTGAAGTGTTAGCGCTTCTGGTTGGAAACTTAAAACATGAGTAGCTATTGCGGGAAAAAAAAATGTTTTTGGGTTTGTGTTAATGACATCTCCAGCAACCACAATAAAATAAGGAAGACTGCAGTAGTAAAAAGAGAAAAACTTCAAAAAAAGAAATGCCACCATCACTGTGCAATACCATATGGACGACATAGACACATCCAGCAGGAATGGGATGATCTAAGTCCAGCCTGACAGTTTTATTGATAGTTTTCAGTTTCTCTTTCTTAGTTTCCGCTCTTCTGCTCGTTCCCCACATGGGAGAATTTTGCCTCTTGATGAGTTTGGTCCCATGGGTGGCGCTGAGCCGGGTTTGTCTATATTTTGATGGCCTTTTGGATTTGAAGCAAGCATTCCGGGACGTTAACTACTCGTGATTGATGGCCATAATAATGTGTTTGCTTGCATTTGTGTACTGATGTTCCAGTTTGCTATTTCAGTGATGACAGTGACATGGAATTTGGAAATCGTTGCGGCTTTGGTTAATTACGGGGGCCTTTTAAGGTTTGTCTGTGCTTTACCGGGACTGATGGGTTCAGGTTTGCTTAACAATGTTTAAACTGAAGCAAATCTGTTGTGATTAAACGTTGTCGTCATTTGTGCTAGAGGTTGAACTAGTTGATCGCTCTTCCTCTCAGCTGTAGAGGTCTGTTGTTGGAATGAACTCACTGTTGTTTTTGCTCATTATTTAATGTCAAAACTTCTCATTAACCTCTACAGAAAAACAAAACAAAAGAAACAAAGAGGGATAACAAACACCGCACAATCACTATTCCCCACATGGGAGCAATCATAATTCTTACTGTGTTATTTAAACAGTCACAATAAAGATCCAAACTGAGCTGAATTTATTGCAGTTGTTCTCATAAATAACTAAATTTTTATTCAGCTAATCAGTTTAATGACCTCTTTGCACTGCAGTTCCAAGTCCGGGACGTCCCGGTGGTCCATTGTGTTTGGAGGATGATGTTAATGGTGACTTTGTGCTCTGCTTCCCCTCTGGCAGGCTTCACACAGCTCAGAGAGCCATCAAACAGACCCAGATGACAGTGCAGAGGTTCGGGAAGGAGATTGAGGAAAAACTCAGAACGACAGCGACTTGCACTGAGCGGGTGAGCCAGTTTTCCAGTACCTTGAATGTCTGAATAAATTCTCAATGTAACTGTTTCAGCAATGTCTGCCTTGTTCTGGACACAGCTAAGGATGTTCTAGAGACATCATAAAGATTATTTTAAGCTTTTGTTTTTAAATTGCATCTTTTATAAGAGATTCATCGATCAGAAGTCTGTTGAGAAACTCCGTTTTTTTGTAAAAGTTGAACTTGCCTATATTGATTTACCTTGTAAGAGCTATAGCATAAGATGATAAAGGGTGAGGGTGAGCGTATGTGTAGAAATAAGTGTGGTTGTGTTGAGTATATGAGCTAGTTGTCACCAAGAGGTGCCCGGTTGTAAGTGTGGCGAGAACAGTAGAACGTTCCCACATCACCCAAGAGCAGCAAGTGACAAGTGCACCTGGCTCCAGAAGGCCACAGCAGTCCCAGGGAGATACACACACTGTATGCCTTGAATGTCAGTCTTTACCCTTACTCTGACATCTCCAAAAGCTCTACCAAATCCACTTATACATAAACAGGTTAGAAGCTCAGCAGGATACAACGGAGCAACCTTTCTATATTTTCTATATTATCTATACTTTGTTCTGCTTTCCTGTTCATCTGCTGAAAAGTCTTGTCCTTCTGTTCCGTTGCAACCTGAATGAATGGTATGACACACACACACACACAGCAAGACGTTTCATTGAATATACAGTTTTATTTGATTTTTGACTCACTGAACAAACAGGTGAGACCCCAGTGCAGCTCATGCATATCTGTGTTGCATTTTACTGCTGTAGGGAGTTGCTTTAGGTTAACAATGCTCCAACATCGTCTTCCTATGCGTTTACCTGTGCAGCATTCACAATTTAATCACCAGGCGAGTCAGGCTGCCACAGACTATTGGGACAGGTTGCAAGATTTGTCAGCATCAGTGCTGGACCGCTCACATTAGGGTTGTCAGAAGTATCGATACTTTTGACAACGCAAACACTGTATCCGGATACAATACTAATTTGGCATGGTATCGATACTAAATATTTTAGCATATGAGGCAAACAAAAAAGTGGTGGCAACGAAGTCAAGCAGCACAACAAACTTGCACAAACCCTGGCCTTCATGATGAATTCCGAGAGGTTAGGAAATCAAAATTCCCCTTCATAATTTAATACTTCAAACGTATTACTGGTGTTGGAGCGACCGGTGGTTCGCATTAATGTGTGATAAGCTAGGCTAGCATGCTACAAAGCATGTGTTATATTTGGTTCATTCATTTAGACTTAGACAACTTTATTTGTTATTTTGTATGCACAGAGTGCGTACAGAACGAAATTTTGTTTGCATACAGGTTAAAAAATCACAGTAAATTGCAGTAAATTACAATAAATTTCAGGATAAGGTGCAGCGGTGATTTATGTAAACAAATAAAATGTGACAACCTCACCTCACATGCAACGTGTACCACCCATATGCACTGCTACAGCATTTATACAACTAAATAATAATAATAATAATAATAATAATAATAATAATAATAATAATAATAATAATAATAATAATATCACTTAATCACATGTAACACTGTTTAAATCCTCTATCTGCGCTAATGAAGATTCACTCACTTGAAACTCAAAGTAAGACTGAAAAAGATGAGATTGGACTTTTAAAGTCATGACCAATTGGTTAGTTGGAGCTAAAGAAATAGTCTGATTCTGGTCGGTATTCCAAGTTTCTTTGTTTTTGTAACCCTGACACCATAAAGTAGTAGTTGCTGTGATCAGGAGCTGTTGATTCGTTACTTCTTCCCCTAATACCAAGCATCAGTTGACAGCATAGTTCTTCTCTTAGCAGACCTACGATGATCTAAGCTGAATCCACACAGGAAGTCATAAGTTTAACTAAATCTGAATGCTAACAAAGCTGTTCAGAAGCTTTTAAATGTTGTTTGCTTTCATGGACGAGCTGCGATGTAGAGGGGAAATACAATATTCTGTCTAACTGGTACGAGTTACACTTGCAGAGTAGCTTGTCTTCAGTAGTAGTCAACATTTTTCATTAGTTATGCTCTAGAATTTTATGCAGGGGTGAAAAAAAATATATAGAGAGATTACCTGCTAATGCAAATATGATTTTGTTTAAGCATGCTAATTGTATTTGGCACCAAGCGTTTGGTGTAATCAGCAAAACTCCACCAGCTGGTCTCTCTTGCAATAATAAGCATCAGCTGACTCTGCCATGAAAAGAGCTTTTAGCAGCCAAAGTCTGGCCTGTAATGGTATGATAATGGTAAAAAGTGAGAGGTCATTATAGCCGTTGGGCAGCTTCCGAATGTTTTCATGGCTAAACTACAAAGTGGATAAAGAGCAATATTATTCTGCTTGACTGATAATTCCTTCAACAAAATCTCCTGTTTATGGTTCCACCTCCTGTCAAAACCCCGAATATGAGCTGTAGAAAAATCAAGAAAACATGTTTAGCGTTGTTGGAATTCGCAGCCACACAGCTGAGAAAACGGAGCATTGATCCCAGCTTTGAATTTAGGTTTGTTGGAAACGTTGACTTTTAAATTCTGTCCATACCTTATCTTCGTGATACATTTTTTTTAACCAGCCACATTTATTAGCACTCCTGGTAAAAGAGTTTTTGAAGCTTTAATATGAATTCATTCTTTATTGTTGTGGCATAACATCACAAATACTGACACCTTTGCTGTCATGCTTTGAACAGGACAGTCAGGCTCCTGTAAGCATACAAACAGTCTCCATAGCAGAGAGGAATATAGGTCAGGGGGAAGAGGACAGGAAGATGCCTCCAGCAGAACCCGGCCCAGCGTGAGTGGATTTGGGGCTTATTGATACAGTACACACACTAAAAGAGTAGCACAGAAGCACCTTCTATGTTAAGAGAAAAAGCAAAGTTAATGGCAGCTGCAGCTTCTTTAGTGGTTTTATCTAAGAGAAAAACACAGCTAGACAGATGAGCTCTACAGCTAAAGAAGGCACACAAAGTCACAGCAAGAGCTCCTTCTAGGAGAGACGCGGTTAAACACAGAAACACAGAGGCTCCATCTGACTACGTCTTTTACGTAAGACTCTTCAGCCAACGCAGAGGTGCGTCAGTAGTCGCCATGATAAGTGCTGTCTGAATAGTGTAGTCAGTAAGGAGGGATGCAGGAAAAGGAGCCTGTATGCTTCCTCTCATGGCTACTTTAGCATAGGAACCTCGTGATTTCCCGTACCGTCTTACCGGCTAAGGAGCTATAAGGAATCCCACAATCCTTTTGCGTAACATGGCGTATACGCACAGCCCACCTCACAGAAGTAAAAGAAAATGTTTGGAGAGAAGAGATCGCACACTTTGTAGTTTATTTTCCGAAGGCTTGACTTGCATCATCCATGTGCGTTTTCATCACATCATGACGTAGGAGTTAAAGGCTGTCCAACATCGGCACAACAGAAAAAATAAAGGAATAAAGCCTGATGGCAATAATGTAAAGGAATTGTTACAGGTACCAAGTATGGTAATTTGGTGATTTTTGTTCCTAAAGTTGAGCAAAATATTTTGTACTTCCAGAATTTATGTACTCAAGTAAAGGTTGTATTATGTTACTGCAATTAAAGATAAGTGAGTTTAAGGCCTTTTACACGTCTCTCCCTGGCTTGCCAACAAATGTGACAGGCACTATATACTTTAACAGTTGCTTGTTTTTTTACTGGCCATGCCCCTACATACCATATATCCTGAACTGATTTCACACAGCTGGGAGATTTTCGTGTCCACCTTTACAGTCAAATCTGTGGGAACTGATGCACCGCTGCACATATACTAGAACTTGAAGGGTTTTAGTGCAGCTGTTACAGCTGTTGCTGTTCCTTCTCTTCTTTTGATATACTTCTTTTCCTTTTGTGTTCTGTTTCCCAGACTCTCACCTTGACTATGCGAGCTGCCCTGCTAGCTTTAGCCTTCCCACAAAAATGTTAAGCCTCCATCCTCTCGGCTACAAAGGATCTCCTACAAAACCCCGTCTTTGACATTTCTCCCATATTAAAACATTCCTCAAAACCTTTTTTCAGTGCCCAAATCAGCTAATAAATCACATAATCCCTGTCTTCTAGCTCTCTGTTAAAAGCATTGTAGAGTGGAGAGAGTGGAGCATTGTTGGACTCCTCTGAGGGTTTCTGCCTTTTCAGAGCTTTGTGTGATCCCCATGCACATTATATTGAGCCTGGCTCAATGGAGGGCAGAGTGGCCCTTTCGCCCTCTCACCCACGCCCTGCTATTAATCTGCTGGCTTCTAACATGCCCCCCACGCCCCCCGCTTATTTACTCAGCTGACCCACTGCTGTTTGATGTTCAGTAGGAGGCAGACAGGCCCTGGGATGCGCACATACACACACATGGCTGTGACCCGCTTGTCAACTCCCCGCTCAGTGAAAGTGTAGGAGGTTCAAGGTTCGTGCCAAAGCCAGAGGTGGTTAACATGCAAGCGCCACGGTGCGAAGCGCTGAGGAGATGGAGGTTCTATCAGTCGTCTTGCTGGGACTGATTTTTCACTCCCTGTTTTCTGCTTGAGGCCCTCAGCAATTTGCTTGTAGAGGCATATCTGTGTTTCCTTCCATCCACGCTGCGATGGCTATCTGATTGTTTGCGTGTGCGAGATGTCACAGTCCCTCCTTGCCGGGTGCTCTCTGGGATCAAAAACATGCTCAGTCCCTGCCAGATCTTGATCATCCATCTCATTCCCAACTTTGACTGTTTTTACCCAACAACTCATACAACAGTTTCAATCTGATTTAGGCCTTTTGAAATCGGCTTATGCTCTAGTTCTGACTTAACTTCTCTCATTCTGCAGCGTTTCTTGCTTTGTTGGAGTGTTTCATTCCACATCTGGATCCATCTGTCCATTCAGCTGTTCCTTTTTAGATAGTTAGCACTCTGCAGGACACACCACACACCATTGGATAGAGACATGAAGGAGGCACACCCTACAGAGCACAAGATGTTGACTAATGACGCGGATGCTTGTGCTGGTCGGGGAGCATTGTGTGACAGCACAGTGCTAAAAGTCTGGCTGCATGGGCTTTTGCTGTGACGGCTGTCGTGTTTGAGCATGGAGTTTGTGTTAAGGATTTCAACAAAGACTGTCTTTCTATGCGTCGTTCTCCTCTTGTATATTTTCAGCTATCTTCTAGTTTCCCAGGTTGTCCACAGAGTCGATCTGCAGCCTTCTGCCTCCGCCACTGATGATATTTTCCACTTCCTCTGTTGCCACTTAAAACACATTCCTCAAAGCGATGAAACACTGATAGTGCCACCGTCTGCATCAGTTTAAAAACATGCCTCGTGTTTACACCTGCTTGACGTGACATCTTGTCAGGTTGAAGTTAGAGGGAGCCAAACAAACCAAAATGGAGATGTCGTGTGTGGGGAAAGCTCCACATCCAACCTGATTTAAGGGGCAAATTAGCGGCAAGGTCCTGCTAATCAAATGGATTTGATTAACTGGTCATCTGCACGGGTACCACTTTTATAAAAGCAGGAGTTTGGGACGTTTGTTGGGCTGGAGCATTCAGATGTGAGCGTTTTTAAAACGATTCTAGGAAGGAAATATACCCACAATAATCTCAGAGAAGCAAATGCTGCCAGATATCAATCTGGAAGAGGTTATTAGGCAATTTGCTAACTTATTGAGGTCTATCGTTCTACAGTAAGAAGAATTATTGGACATGCCAATAAAACAGATCTAAAGTCCACCAGGGAAATGCTCATAGAAATTACATGAGAGAGGAGAGGGGGAGGGGGGAGGACAAGAGCTCCATTTTTTTGACTCTACAGGTCTCAATTAGCAAGTAAAGTTTTAAAGTTTGTAGCAGTAGAATTTAAGAAAGACTAAACGGGTATGGCTTGATTATATAGCTTTCTCTCAAAAAGGAATTTAGTAAAAATATTTAGGTGTGCAATAGGGTGTATGGTGTTACTGTATTGTTGCCCTTTAGCACGAGCATCCTGGGTTCAAAAGATCCCACCCTGGGGTCTAGTTCTGCATGGACTTTGCATGTTCTCCCAGTACATACCTGGGTTATTTCCTGGTACTCTCGATTGACTGATGTGTGAAGAAGAGTTGTCCAGAAGTTCAGTTTTATACAACCTTTTCCATTTTTGCTATCGTTTCTGTTTTAAAACGAACAATGGTGGGAAATCCATGATCTGTGATATCCTGAAATGTATTAAGTTTAAATTAAAAATGTAATTTTTCTTCCTTTTTCCTGGTACTGTATTTCTAAGTAAGTATAATGTCACAACAATATGAAGAATGAGATCAGATAATTAGGATGAATGCACTATTTGTCCAAAGCATTATTTAGAAAAGTCCAATATTTTGTCAAAATGTTAATGAATGACTAAATATTGGCAAGGCTCAGCGCAGATTCAGATTGGTTGATTTCCAATTATATTCAGTTGGAAATGGGTCGTTATTTGGACACAGAACTCAAATTCTCATATTTGTAGAGATTCTGAAAACATCTCCAAATCTAAGTTTGACGCCAGGCCTGGTACGGTTCCATTTTAGCTGTTTGAATGTCAATCAGCAGTACTTGGCACTACTTAGCCTGCAGCCAGGCTTTCCCACGATAGGGGCTCATTATTGACAGGTTTCACCAGTAGCGCTGATCTCGGGGATCAGTGAGGTGTTTTCAAGGGGCAGTTCATTCTTTTTTTCCCCCTTGTCATTTGTTGTTGACACTGGCTTGTGGATTATTAAATTATAGCTTCGTCTTTGTGGACACGTGTTAAATCAGTGAGATTTGGGTTAAGGCAACGAAAACAAATCGTGCTTCTGGAAAACCTTTTAGGAATTTTGGGGTTTATTCAAAATGCAATAAACGTAGAATCTTGCTGTGTGCACATGCTGAATGTTTTCCCTCAAAGTCTTAATCTGTGTTCTCTCTGTTTGTTTTCTCCGAGCAGAAGAAGGAGCGGGAATGCATGCAGCTGCGTATAGCTGTGCTCCACAGCGAGCTGCAGCGGCAGAAGAAGGCGCTTGGCAGGGAAACGGACATTCGACAGAAGGAGAGGGCACAGCTACAGAAGAAAGGTAAATGGAATTGGACGAGGCCAAAGCCACATCTCCATATGCAAATCACTTTTAAAATGGAGAGCACGGGTAAAGCAGGGCCTATGCAATGGTTTTAACTGTAATAAATCCAAAAAAGCTTAATAATTTCAGCACTTTAGCTAAAAGTTTGGTTTTTGGTGAACTGAAACATAGTTTTCTATTTGTTTGTTCTAGGTTTATGAAATGCCAACATATTATTTCCTTTTATCCTGCATTAACAGCTTACCCAGCTTCTCAACCCATCTATTGATATGCTCACTGTTTGCTGTTTTAACCCCATGATACTGCTAAAGCTAACACAGACACACAAGAAGTGAAAGAAATGAAAAGAGCTTCTGCAACTCATTTACTAGCTTCAGGTGGTGTTGTATTACTCAAATACTTAATACACTCGTGTAAGAAGACTTATTATGGTAAAAGCATGTGCAACTAATTCCAACCCCCCCCCCCCCCCCCCCCCCAATCTTTTTCACAATTTCCCACAAAAGGCTCTTCTTAAGCTACTGAAGAGAAACAGAAAAAAAACACAGAATTTTTGGTGTTTGGTTCATATTACGCAAATCAACTGGAATTGCAAGAAACACCTGACATGCATACCTTGAGCTAAGGAAGACAACTTCGATGTTTCTTGTTCCAACTCTCCCACATTATTGGTTTAACTGTATATTAAACTTGTCTGAAGTTTTATTAATATCTTTATTAACAAAAGACATCTTCATAATTCTTCAAATCAGTCCAAGGTTCTGGACTACAGTATTCATTACCCTTAAGCCTTTTTTTAGATTTTGTTACATCGCAATTGAAAACCTTTGTTCATTTTATCAGAAGTTGAAGTGATAGAGCAAAACTGATGCCGTGTAATTGTGAAACAGAAGAAAAAATTATTAACAAAAATCTACTTAGTAGATGGTAGAACTACTTTCAGATAGTTTGAAAACCATCTGACTGTTTGGTCTGAAAGACCGATGTCTGAAATCTACCGACAGAGGCTGGAACCACCCATAGTAGCCTTAGACGAGCCAATGTAGTCTTTGGCATCCTGGACTTCCACATTATCACTGAATACTTCACCGATAGCTGTTACAGTGCTGTGTTGTTTCCTCAAACCAGCCTGGTGATGAGATCAATCGTTCAATAAAATCAAGTTAAAATAAGATGGTCATTAACAAACCCATTTTTTAAATAACTATTTTCAACAGTTGGATCGCTGCCTTCCACACATCTTGAATGACATTAGCTTGCTGTGCACGGTTAAACATCAGTCACACTGGTCCTGATGTGGTGGCAGCTGCCAGGCATAGGAAGCACGGAGAAAGGTTATCAGGGTTTTTTAGGATTAGATCCCTTCAAAGCCTTCCAAACCCCACTAGTAAATATGTTAGAGAATGGGAATGTGTGGCTGCAGAAGGCATGATTGGTTAGTGTGATAGGTGATAACTGATGCTTTTCTGCTTGCCCTGTCAGTGTAGTGGCTACCGTGTTTTTTTTTTTTTCTTTTTCTTTCCCTGGATGGATTCGTAATGTTTGAGTTTAAACTTCCAGCCACAGCTCATTGTTTTGGTCAGGTGAGCGGCTGCAGGAAGGCGAGGCGCTGGGTTTCTGTTGCTTCAGTGCTGCTGCCAAAAGAAGGCAAATGTGAACGGGACTGTTTTTATCCATTTGGATGTTGGATGGTTGACCGTTAGTCCTCTGACTCTTTGACTGTCGCCACTTTGTCTGCAGCTGAAAGAACTTGCTGCTCTGCTGCTCCATCAGAGCCTGTTTGTAGACTGGACATGAGTTTTTCAGGGAACAGGTATTCGAGGATGAATTTACTTCCTGTTGCTCAATATGACTGTGCTGGAATTTAGGTTTTTATTCGCAGACTTCTGAGCTGTTTAGCTCTGCTGTTTTCTAAGAGTTTATTGTTTAACGCTTCTAATCAGCCCAGATACATTTCCCATTTCATGATCTGGAGAATTGCATTTATTATAAGGCTGTTACTTTCAGAGACTGGTGCTTAATAGAGCTGCTGATTTTGTTTATTTCATGTGATGTCTTCTTTTGTTTTTGGCAACATTTTGGCGATCTTTTGTTTTTGTTGAGTTTTATTTTCATTTGACATCTCAGAAAGGCACAGAAAACTATAAAACAGCAGCACTCAATTCTACAAGTAGCTAGCAGAAAATGAATACTAATGAATAATAATGTAAATTTTTTAACAAAGGCGCTACATTTTGGCTAAATGAGATTTCTCGTTACTATTAGCGGTTGTCAGTGGGACATGGTGGTTTAAGAAACAGTACATTGTTGAATTTGACATATTGGTGGCTGTACCTGCTTAAATCTGCCACAAATCTGAGTGTAATGTATTAGCATCTCTTGTTACAGACCGGCGAAGAATTGTCAAGTGGGAGTAAAATAGTGTTTACTTGTAAAAGCATTTTTAACAATATGCATATGTAAAAGTGTGGTGTGCATATGTTGCCAGCCATCCTTGTTTGATACCATGTAGAGTCTAGGTTCAGTTCAGGAGCAAGCTTGGCATGCTCCTCTCCTCTCCTGCCAAACAGACATCCCACCCTTTTGACCTACAGGGTTCCTGTCACACCGCAAGGGTTTTATTTTCCTCCTCCGCCATGGGTCCTTCTGCCTCTACATGTTTGTCTTTAACCAGATCAGGAGATGCTGCCGCTCCCTTTGCGTCCCCCTCCCACCTGTCTGTCTCTAGGAGTCAGGCGAGGACGCAGCTGGAGAGACTGAACCGGAGCAAGGCTACAGGTCCAAACGCTGTCAACCCTAAAGTCCTGAAGGCCTGTGTGGACCAGCTCTGTAGGATCCTGCAGAACCCCTTCAACCTTATTCTGACCCTGACAAAGGTTCTGGTGTTGTAGAAGATGTTATGCCTGCTTATGGTGCCAAAAGCCACTTTTACACCGGCTCCACTTGGCCTGGTTTCAATCGGCTCCTCCCACTTTGCGGGCGTTTTGATAACAGTTTTGTTCAGCGCTGGTGTGGCTTTTTCCTTCCCAGCTCATCTTAGCTGAAATCAATCTTAGGAAGACCCCACAAAGACAAACTAGTCCATGCTTTTATCACAGTTTGTCTTAATTACTGTAATGCACTGTATATAGGCATTAGCCAGACCTCATCTTGCACGCCTGCAGCTTGTGCAGAACTCTGCTGCTCGCTTGTTAACTCAGACCCGTAGGAACGAGCATGTTACTCCCAGACTAGCGTCCCTTCACTGGCTCCCAGTGCGCTACAGAATTAATTTTAAGCTTTTGTTTTTTGTTTTGAAATGTTAGAACAACCTCAACTATATTATTCTGAGCTGCTTCAGCGTTACTGCCCACCTCGATCACTTAGATCAGCTGAATGGCTGCTGCTGACTGTCCCTGTCTGATAGCCTTGAGTATCAGACAGGCCTCCTCTTTTCCTGTTTTAAAATCTCTTTTAAAAACACTTTTATTTCCTGGCTTTTTTTTATACTCTTTAACGTTTTTCATTACAATGAAACATACAACACACACAGAACTTGGGGCACTGATACATAGATGAATAAAAAGAGAAAAGATAAATATTACAAGATACTAAGCTTGATTATGCTTCCTTATTCTTGTATGTCAGCCATTTAGACCAGCGTTTGTTGTAAGAACGTCCTCTTATGCGTAAAAGATAGGTCAGTTTTTCCATGGAGTGGATCTCCTCAATGACTTCCCACCAATGATCCAGCTTGGGAGAGAGTTTCTTTAGCCATGACTGTGTAATAGCTTTTTTGCTTGCAATGGATAGAATTTTAAAAAGGTACTCGTCTTCTTTTCGAAATATTTCTTCAGATATCAGCCGGCGAGAGTCAAGTAACCGCTCCAGGGCGCATCCGCTGCGGACGCGCCCTGGAGCGGTTAGCGGTTAGCGCGAACCATATTAGGAGGCATTTAGTCCTCAACGCGGTCGGCCCGGGATCGACTCCGACCCGCCGCGCTTTGCCGCCTGTCTTTCCCCCTTCTTCCTGTCAGCTCACTGTCAATCAAACGCGTACCACTAGAGCCGCAAACACACAAAAAAAAGTTTTTTTTCCTACGTCGCTCTCACAGCGTCACGGGTTAGCTTCGGTGTGAGTGGTTGAAATAGCACGTCGATAAAGATGACAGACAAGTGGCTTATCCAATCATATGCAAGGATTTTTGATAAGGCCCAGCCTTTAATAAAGGCAATTCCTATGGAGAGGTCCCAGATGGATGAGTGAAGCTTGGCGGAGCGACATACAGCTGGCTAGAGTCAGGTTACGATCACATTGCACTAGGGCCAAGATCTGACGTGTTCACTGACTGGCTATGGGACAAGAAGAAACAAGAAGGTTTTTCTCCGAGGAAGTGCAGGGAAACGTTAAATTGAAGACTGCTGAGATTAATATTAAGGACCACCATGAATGGAGTGGGTCAAACCAACATATAATTTTACTATTTACAAATCATAAACTTCCCCTGAAAGAAATAAAAAAGAAGAAAAAGGACACTTCTTCCAGAATTGTCCCATATTTAGCTCCATCCTTCCTCTCATCAATTCTGACTAGCTTCCTTTTTTCCCCTGCTGAAGAGAAGCGCATCCCCACAGCATGAGGCTGTCACCACCATGTTTCATAGTGAAATGGTCTGTTCAGGGTGAGTTTCATATGGTACAAAATTAGGATTTTGTTACTATTTTTTACTGAACCAGTCACATGGAATCCAAGTATAATATATGGCGATGTGTGGTTGCAATGTGACAAAATGTAACAAAGTTCAACAGGAGTGAATACATTTGGAAAGCGCTATTTGTACTTCACATGATTAAAAATTGTGTAGAAGCACCTTTAGCAGCCGTAATATAGTTAGGCATTTTCTGAATGACTTTGCTTCTCTCCCACATCATCAATTTGGCTGCCATGCTTTATGAAGATTCTAAATGATAAAAACAATTAAGACGCCTCGAGCCCCTGACGAGAATAAAGAATTATAAAGATAAATCCAATTGTTAGGGGCCAAAGTATTGTTGACTTGGCCTCCAAGTTCTAAAGGACTTTTCTATTGCCCATTGGCAGGATGTCAGTGAGATGTCCTAAAACAGTCAATTTCAACTACACTTTGGAGCTAGTATAACTTCTGGGATCTGCTGCTACCGTATCTGTGTGATGCCACATAACACCCTCAGAAGTCTTGTGGTGGCCATGTTTTGACGGGCCAGAGCTGTGTTGGTGAACTCAGTGCTCCTACCCGACATTAACCAGGTGGTTTTAATATTATGGCTATCACGTATTTGTGTTGATTGGATTAGTAGCATGTGTTTAATGTATAGAATACTTGACACATTCCAGCGTTTATTGGATCCAGCAAGCTTTGAAAGTGTTATCGACAGTTTAGCAGTGTGTGGAAATACACTTCTAAGCAATACATCCGCCTAGGGGTTACCATAGCAACAATTAATCTTCAGTTGTTTTCTTCACTCTTCTTGCTGCTGAGGGTCTCGTCTGTACCTGGTTATGTGGTCTCCCTGCCTCTCACACATTCAGGGGGCGCCGTAACAGATCATCTTCATCAGCCATTTGTTCTCAGCAGACCACCTTCTCTCCAAAACTAAAGCGCTTAGATCCTTCTGATAAAGGTGGAGGCACTCCAGGTGCTAGTAGATAAGATGAAAATGCCCACCTTTTTCCTAAAGTAATTATTAGAGACTCACTTTAGAAATATTAATGCTTGTTCAGAGTATGTCTTTTACAAATCTGTGTGCTACCTCTTTGCCATCCTGGCCGTTGTTAGTAAGATAAATAGAAGAAAACAGAATCTGAATTATCCTAATGACCAAGGAGCTTTTGTGCCCCTTGATCTACAGTTATTTGGTGAGATTCTACTAAAAATTTAGAAAAAGCCCTGCACATACAATATCTCTATTGTAGAGCTTTCTATTCTAGAACAGGCAAATTGTGGGTACCACCACAGCCTTTTGTTCCTCTTTTTAAAGCTATGAGTTTACCATAAAAGTAGTGATTTTTCCCCAGCCTGAAAGGAATCCCTTCGGTTCTGCTGGGGTCATGCTCTTGTCACAATTTCCTCCTGTCTATTTTCCCTTCCTCCACCTTGAGCAGACGACATAAATCAGGCCTGTGAGCAGCATTTATTGTACTTAGCAATCTTGGCTATTCTCACGGTCTGCAGCATAGCTAGGTCTCCCAACCAATAAATGTCAGTGGTTGACTTAAGTGTCAGGAACAGAATTTTGCGAAAGCATTTGGTGGAGTGGTATTTGTCACCTCAGAGAGGAGGTCTCATATTGAAGCGATCACCATTAGAGCTCCTTTTGCAGAAGCTCAGCCTTATGCATTGACTTTTCTACCAGCTGGCTGTCAGAGAAGGCTTGACAGGTAGTACTCTGCTTATTGACTCTGGACTTCACTCATGTTTCCTTTTTTCAACATGGCCCCACAAAGCATTAATGAACAGAACTAATTTCAAATTAAAACAATTTCCCACCATGGAACTTTTATTGTAATCCAATTTGGAGTACGTATTTTCATTGGACCTTAATAAATGGATTTCTCCTTTCACACCTCATACACTGGCTCCGGCAAAAGTCCCGGTAAAGATGTGTAAAAAGGCTTACAAATAATGTATTATTTTTTTGCAGCTGCAATAAATAAATAATTTGACTCATCCAGTTTTCGATTTCAAACACTGTTTTCCGTAAAGAAAAGAAAAATCCAATGTTATCAAGTATCATGTTATTGTGTCCCCTCAGGGAAATTCTCCTTACAGCAAGGTGGGACAAGAAAACATAGACAATATACCCATGCACACAGAAACAATCACATAATGAATTTAGCACCAGTAAAATTAGTAAATATCCATGTACAATTATCAATTTAAACAGGCTGAACAACAAATCAAGCCTGATAACCTTTAAAATGTATCGGAATGATAGCCCTGTTAGTAAAAAAGGTTTTCCATCTGTTTGTTCTCCTCCCCATTGGTCGTAGCTTAAATTCACTATGAAGTGGGTGATTTGAAGAATGATTTATGTGTTCTGCCTTTTGCTGGACTCTTTTTTTTTTTTTAAGTTTCTTCTTCTAAAACTGGTAATCTCCCTCCTATAATTTTTCCAGCAGTTTTTTACAATTTGTTTAATCTTGTTGTATGTTAAGAAAAAAATATTTGTTACATAATCACAGTTACAATTATAGGTACCGCTAAGAATTATTTTTGAATAAATGTAACTAAAGGATTTACCACAGTTTTTTTATTATATATAAATCACTGTCTAGGAACCTTTGCATGAAACAGATGTTGAATAAATAGTAGATTCAATGCCCACTCTTAAGTATAGTAGAGGATTTCATTTCAAAGTTTATTTGGTAGGGACAGACACACATCGACATAGACAAACTGAACATGACAGCAGTTATGGCACTGGCAGAAGTTACGTCTAGCAGACGTCTGCAGTTAGTTAGATGGAACAAACTTTAATCCGAGAAACTATCGACAATTGTAAATCAATTTTTTGTTTGCATTCCTAGTTGTAAGGCTTTTTACCAGGGGATCCACTACATGTGGTTGGCACTGTGCCTTCGTGATAATCATTTCCTGGCTAAATTAGGTTGATCTAACAGAATGCTCTATTGTGTTAGATCAGCACATTAAGTTAATGTCTGAAATATATAAGATTTGTTTTTAGCATTGAAAGATTGTCATAAGTTTGATACAGCAGTTGGGTTGAAAAGGCCACGGATTATTTAAACCCCTTTCCGCATCTAATGCTTTCCATTAGAGACATGAACTAAAGTGTCTATTTTTAGTCTGAATAATAACCAAAAAGAATGAAGTTCTTCATTTGTTTGTCTAACTTTGGTTTTCTTTACATTACAGATGCTACATTAAAACACAGAGTAGCAGTGAGTAACTTTGGCTCCTAATTAATCCAGTTAGAAGGATCGGATACACCTTGTGTGTTTTGAAAATAAGTTATAGCAATAATTTTCCAACTTTCTATACTTTTTTTTTTAATTTTCTTCCTTTACTAGATGCAGTGCCTTGTTTTATTTGGTTCAGATGCTGTTTTTCACAGCTTCTGTGCCAAGTAAAACAAGGGGGGATTGTGCCCTAAAGTGTTTGACCTGAAGCTGAAATTTCCACCATTTGATTACATATAAATATTTTCAGCTGCTTCCATCCACTGCTTAATACAATGCAGTCTTTGTTAGCTTGATATGAACTTTTATGGCTAAGCAGCCAGCTCTCAAGTATGTCTTGAAGAGTTTTTTGTGGTGGTGCGGCTTCTCATCTGACAAACGGTAACAGTGAACAGATTGTCCTCAGATGAGGTAAGAGATCAAGAACTGAGACCAACCAGGCTGTTGCACTCACACTACTAAATCTCCATGAATATAAAATGCCTCATTTGTATCTCTTTCCACCTTTTGTCACAGCGCAACCACAAGTCTTAATTTATTTTAATGAAAGGAAAATTAAACATTGATTGTTTTTCAAACAAAATCTGCATTTGTATTGAGTCCCCCCCGGGTCAATACATTGTGATGTCTGTCCCATTACAGCTGCATGTCTTTTGGGATATGTCTCCTACAGCTTTGCACATCTAGACACCTACACTAGTGCTCATTCCTCTTGGGAAAATTTCCCAAGCTTAAATAGGATTAGGAGCACCCCAAACAGCAGTTCCAAAGTATTCACATAGACCGTCAATTCGATTTAAGTCTGGAATTTGAGCATTTTCACTGGTGAATATGCTATTCTATACATTGTAGCTCTGGCTGTTAGGTGAACCTCTCCTTTAGTCTCAAGGTTCACAGAATCAATTATCAAACTCTAAGCCTGGCTTAGGAATGCTTAAATGCTCTTGCTCCTGTGTAACTCTCTGATTTACTCCATGCTTTTTTCCCCCTTTCCAGGCCCTTAGATTAGCTGACCAGTTGCTTTTAACTTCCCCAAAAATTAGGCGGACATTTAGAGATCAGCCTCTCAGACTTTGGAATACATTGCCTTAAAAATTAGACAGACCTCTTCACTTCCTGTTTTTAAGTCTCTTTTCACAACACCGTTTTTTTCAATAGTGTTTCGCCCTGTGTGGGGGTTTGGTGAGGGCTAGCGGGTTTCATTAATACATAGCATCCTGAATGCAGGCTGAAACGATCAATTTTTGTCTCATTTCACCGGACCATCTTCTTCCACATATGGTGGGTTCACTACATAGCTTCTTGGAAACTGCAAGTAAGAGTTATGGCTTTTTTTCAACAATGACGCTCTTCTTTCCACTCCACTCTTAAAGGCCCGATTTCTTCAGTGTGCCGTTAATAGCTTTCCTCTTGACAGATTCTTCCACCTAAGATGATGAGTTCTGTAGCTCATGCAGATATGGGCTCCTGGACGTTGCTCCAATTATTTCTTTCCTCCTTTATACAATGAGGAGATACGGAGTTGTCCAGGACATGGCAGTCCTATGTGCTAAGATAAAAGCCGAGCAGATTTCTTCTCTTTTTACTTGAGAACATTTTGCTTCTTATCCAAAACACATTTTAGTTCTAAAAATGGTTGCAAGTATGGAGCTTCGAAGTTGTAGGTCATGTGAGTCAATCCTCCATCTGTCACAGTGTCCTTGTCACTTGTGCGGTTCTTCAGAACAATGCCAACACGTAAGATGTTTTGATCGCAAATTACAAATGGTTGTAAATCTGTCTGGGAGACAGTCAAGGCTGGTTGATTGTTTGCATTGGATCCCAGGGAGTGGTGATGTTTAGAAAGTAGGTATTGGTCCATATGTGTCTGTTTTCTACATATGGTAGCTTGTCTTTGGTTTCCTCTTTGGTTAAAAAAATGACTGGCTGGGTTCTCATGGCAGTTCCGTGCTTTGCTTCGCCGGTCCACCATGAGCTTGGCCATTATGGAAAAAACTGGGGATTCTGTCTAATGTTCGTGCTCCTGCCTTAAAGAATTTGTCATTTTATTTAAAAAATAGTTCAGAGTCAGAGTTCCAAGTGCAAATCTGGTCTAGGGTGAAGCATGCAGTAGTAAATAGAGATCGACCGATAAATCGATTTTAAAAATGTTTCCGTTCCTTTTTCCTGTATCAGCATCGGCCGATATGTGCAGCCATTCGCCGATCCATTATCTAAAGACCCACGTCTGATATCCAGCTGACGAGTTGCCACCGCTGTGCGTGTCTATGTTCCCATGGAGAATCATGTATGCACATGAAAACAATTACCAATCACTACACGTAATCTAACTTTTATGCAGGTCTAACTTTACATAAATTAATGTCCATACACTGCAGCAGTGATCTGTCTTTTTTCTTCTCCTCCTTCTCACCACTGAACTGAAGAAGCTCTTTTCTTGCTGTGATACGTTCATTAAATGCGAGCAAAGCACCACCATAAGGGTCGTTTATTTTTTTTTCAGTGTACCTTTCAAACTGTAGCTAAAGCTCATTTTTAATATTAGTTGGTTTAAACACAAGTTTTGAGACTCGTGTAACATTTGTTATCATTGTATCATTTTTCCCATGTAAATGGAGGAAGAAAAAGCAATATCTGCACCAAGAATCGGCCCCAAAAAATCGGCAGCACAGATCGGGTATCGGCTAGACTGATGTCAAAATATCAGCCTGAAAAAACCTGTATCAGTTGATTTCTAGTGGTAGTGTGACAAAATGAGGAACTCTTTTAAAGAGTAGGACTATTTCACACTAATATCTATTTGCAGGGTGCTGTAACCCAGTTTGATGAAGTTGAATATGGTGACAGGGAAGTGGGAAGCTGAGGCAGCTGTACCTGAGAAGTTAAACCTGATAGAAATGTACTTATAGTCTTCTGCACAATAGCTGGTGTTAACTTTGTTGACACCTCTATACAGTCCAGCATTCCTCCTACTATTGAACGTCTCCCAGTACCAGAGCACACCAGTATTTAAAGCCCATGAGCCACAAGGGCCAGATGACTTAAATAATCCCCAGAAGCACCAGGGGCTGCGTTTTGCAGCTGGATTCCCTTCTAAATCACCCATCTGGGGCGAGTAGGAACTCACTGTTTACTGGCTCATGTCAAAACTCCAGAAAATTACGACTAATTTATAGTTTTTTTCGATATCACATTCATTATGACCGCTCCACATTTTATTGGAGCCAATATTTTATGTTTTATGTGGTGGTGTACTGAGAAACAAACAGCCAGACTAAAGCACGTGTGTGCATAGGCTTCTGCTATGGATTGTCTGTGTGTCCCACACCACCGTACAAACTGGAACAGGTTAGAGACATGAAAGCACGGGATGATTGATGGACACAGCAGATAGGGTCGAGCCGCACATTACATGAAAGAGGTTGAGGGATACAGGCCTCTGTCGTTCGTGTTAAAATATGTTTTCATGTCATCACTCAGAACAGAGGGATGGCCTGTCTGATCTCTGTCTGATGCTATCTATCCTGGCAACTAATCTGATTGAGATGTTTCCTAGAACCTCTGTTTTCTCCATCAGTCTCTCACCTTATACCCCTATGATGCCTGTGGGGAAAGCCTGCATGTAGGTGGAAGGATTTGATAACGAGCAGGTCCTGTGATACATCTGGTCACATGTGGTCTGATAATCTTAATTGCTCCGTACTTACTTATAGTGAGCCAGCCGCTATCAGACCATGTAACAGATTGGACTGCACACTAAATTAGGGCCTGGAAAATCTCATTTCAGACACTTCGCCAGCACCTTTTGAAAGTGTCTAATTTGGAAAGACATATTGTAGACATATTGCTTTGACCGGGTCTGTCTGGCTGTGCAGGAACACTGTTGCCCATGTGCAGCATTTACCTGCCTATGCTTAGGTTGATATATGTATTTGCATGAATCTTTTTTCAATGTAATGTAAACTGAGAATTGTTTACCTGATGCTCCTAAATATAAATACAATCCACTAGATAAAGTCTACTTGGCCCTCTGTAATGGCACAGGGCACCACCCATATACAGAGGCCTTAGTGCTCGACGTGGCTGACCCGGGTTCCATTCCGGCCTGAGGTCCTTTGCCACATGTCTCCCCCCCCCCTCTCTCTCAAACCCCCGTTCCTGTCAGTCTACTGTATGAAAAACGAGCCACTATACCAGAAAAATAAATAAATTAAATTTATGTACTTGCGGCTGTTCTGTGAAGTTCTCAGAGGTTTGTTTCAAGGCACCACGCTGAGAGAGCCGTTCTTTCCCAAATGTTAGTAGAAGCCGTCTGCATGCTTATGTGCTGGAATTTCTACATCTGTGGGCCTGGATGTGACTGGAACACCTGAACTCAATGAGTTCGCAGGGCGAGTGAATACTCTGGTGATATAGTGAATGTACCTGGAGTCATAAGGGCTAACAATAGTACATTGACTACCTGTTGTCCTCCAACAGAAATTACTTTGTTTATTTTTAATCTAAGCTAAGAGAGGCTTTGGGGAATTTTGAAGCTACCCAATTAAAACATCAGCATCATGTATTTGTGTGTGCATTAAGAATGAGAAGCATGCTGCTGTTTCTGACTCGGCTCAACATGTAGAGGCGCTGACTTATTAAAGACATGTTCTTAACAGGCTCAAAGGTTATTGCCGTGTCAAAAATACTAGGGGGAAGCACTACTGAGTTTTATATGCACAATCAGAACATAAAACAAATGATTTTTGGCACACGGATCTGAAAAATATTGTGTTACAACCCCATACTTATTATACTTCTGTGGTTTTTGTGCCCTGCTGCTTCAGCTTGCCTGTGTTGTAGTTACTCTACTTCCTCCGGCTGGATCATCACTGCCTCTAACGGTATCTTTTCAATTTGTGTTTATGTTACCCACTCTGTATTTACAGAGTCTGACAAATCCTATAATCTCCATACATATGTTGTCTGGTTTTATGTGGTGTCAAAGGGAAATGGTTTGGGCCCCGATCAAGAAAGACTCTTTGATCTTGCGTAAGTTTGACAGTGGAAGGAAGCCAACACAACACAGGCCCACCTGGATTTTCAGATGTAGCAGATCGAGGCACACAAAACTGATCATTTACATTTTTCTTTCCGTGTCTTTCAGAGGAAGTGTTTTCTGCTCAGCACGAAAGTCTGAAGGAGGAGAAAGAATCCTTAACAAAGTTGCAGAAGGAATGTACAGCCAAGAGGTATGTGTGAAGATGTAATTAGGCTTTTCTGGAGATAAAAACCTTGTGCTCTTATTCGTACATGTCAGATCCATGCTCTCGAAACTCGCAGTGTTTCTGTGTTTTCATTAAATTATGACAAGAGAATAAACACCCTGTTGAGTCGCCCCACTTTGCTCCTTTAAAACAAGACGGTGTTTGTGGCGCTGTGTGTTTGTTTCTGTTTTCTTTGCATTCCTAAAAAGCCCATTAACGTGCTTCTGTCCTGGCTTATGGAGGGATGCTTGTGGTGGGTGCGGACACTGGACACGGCTTTTTGTACCTGAAAATTACCTGACCGCTCCAGAGGGCCAGTCAGAGCCTCAGAAAGGCCTGTTGGGGTTAAGAGACTCAAAGGACAGGAAATTCATGCAGGATCTTGGACATCTGCCTAACATCCATTATATGTTGCTGTCATTATAGATCAAGAAGAATCCTTTAACAAAATGCATGTAACAAATATTCTTCTCGTTGTTTGACTCTGAATCAGACTCAGCTTTTTCTATTCCAGGGCAGTCAGGATGCCCCGGTTTCTTTCTATTTGATATATATATATATATATATATATATATATATATATATATATATATATATATATATATATATATATATATATATATATATATATATATATATATATATATATATATATATATAAAAATAAATAAATAAATAAATACCTGGGGAAATCTATTTAAGAAATTCCAGTCTGCTAAAGTTGCTTATAAATCACCTCCTTTAAATGTCAGGTGGTTAAACAGATTTGTTGTTTTCTAGTTGTCCTGACAACACTGAGTAGCTAATCTGGTACATCATGTGTTTTTGATCCATGCCTGCTTCTCACACAACTGAACTGACTCCACGTTTTTTTGGCTGCTGGATGCTGGTCGTCTGTCTCCTTCTCTCCTCTTTACCTACGCTGAGAGAAAACGCATCCACACTATGTTTGATTTATGCCTTTTAAAGAGTTGGTAGCCATTACGCAATAAGAGCATACTTGTTAAACAAAATGCCACATTAACAGGAAAATATCTATACTTGGGGGGGGGGGGGGTGAATTGCCTTAATCCATATACAAAATCAGTGGAAAGTGCGAATAATTGCACAGCTGTTGTAGTATGCAGTCAAAATATTGATCAAAGGTTTGTTTGGAATGCTTTTACCTTCCAAGTGTCAGAAGATCACATTTAACATGCCAAGAATACATTGGATTGAACTTCACTGCAGTAGATGTCCAGGCCTTACACAGGTGAAAGTGTCAAAATACATTTGAGGTCGCACAAAATGTTGGAACTGATCTAGATCAAGGGAAAATGTGGATTTATTGTAACTGATATTGTCATTGTGGTATTTAACAATAAAACCAGCCGTTCAGAACTGATCAGCTTCCCACAGACTCATTATAGGTCTCTCGTGCAATGATAATGAGCTTAATGCTATAACAGGCATATTGTGAATGGCAGAATGAAGGTAAACTCTGTGGTTGTTCAGTCCCAGCACATCAGGTTATGTTTGACAGTCCTAAACCAGGCATCCTGAAAATGTTTCTGTCACTCTGAATCAACTTGTAATCACAATAGTTGAGCTCAGCAGAGATTTGTAAAGTTGTCCAAGTGCAACCCGTTTAAATCATAGGCTGTCAAAGTACATAAAATTAGGTTTTATTTACTGCGGAAGCATGTTTTTCCAAGACTGTGCACACAGACTCATGCTTGGAGTATTCAGACCTCTAAAGTACCCATATTAAGACTCTATTCTCCAATTTAGGGATACGTGGCAATGTTTGATTACCTTATTGTAGAGAGTTATTGCAGGTAAGCCAAAAATTATTCATAACCCTTGCACATTTAGGTCAAAAATAAATTTTCATGGGACGAGTTACTTTGTTTCTGACAGGAAATGAGTCGTGCATCTCTCAAAAGACAATAAAACAAAGTAAAAAGAAGAATCCGTTTAGAAATGTATTTATTTTGCTTTTTGTAAATGTCAAAAATCGTTTTTACTCCTCTGAATAATCAGTGGGGAAATCTTTATTTGCATTACGTTAGTCAAACTGCCTTCGCAAGTTCTCCGTTATCCAGGTCATCGCAACAGCAAACAGGCTTAAATCAAAGGCAACCAGACTTTTGCTCAGTTCTTTCTCAAAACGTTTCGACACCTTTCCAGGAGTCTTTGTCAAAATCAAACTGTTCTTATAGTGGGTGGACATCTTTTTACATGCTTCTCAATGAGCTTCTTCCAGGTCTTTCTATTAAAAAAATGTTTTGAAAAACTAAAATACTTTAAAAGCACAAAAGGTATAAATGCACAGGTCAGAGCCTCACTCTCCTGAAATGGCGAATACCAATAATATTTGCATAGATGAAATAACATAGGGTTATAGAAGAATGGAGGGAAACTGTAAAGTTTCAGCGTTAACACACAGTAAAAAGAAACTCGACACAGCGGGTGCAACAAAGACCTTTGGGAGGCAGAAACAACTACTAAACATAGTTCAGGTTTTACCCAGGCTGTAGGTTGGGTACAGAGAAAAGTACCATTATCAACATTTGGTTGACTTCCATGCATATCTGAAGTGTACATGTTTAACTGTAAGTTAACTCAGCCGTATTAAGAGGGAGAGAAGAAAAGCTGGATGAAAGGATCTACTCTTCAACCTTCTCTTCAAGTATTCAAAGGGACAGTTGGGAGAGTTTGCATGCTTTAGGAAAATACTTTTAAATGAGGTGGTATGGTGGGCAGCCCGGTTATACGAGCCAAAGCCTGCTGGACACTCCAGATCAAACGATCTTCACCCCCCGTCTATCTGCTCTCCCACTTGCACCAAAGTGTTTCTTGCTGGGAGAATAGAAATAATAAAAGGTTGCAAACCACAGGCGAAGCCAGAAAGGAAATTCAAGTGAAAGGTTGGGAGCATTTATGGGAGGATGGATCACATTCAATTACGATTTCTCCCCCAAATCTCTTTTCATCTTCACAAAATGACGGGCTATTACCCACACCGCTCCACCAGCATTGGTGAATCGTACGGGACACAGGGGGATAAAAAAAAGATCACAATGTAAACACGCACTTTCAGACCCTGGTCAGACAAACTGCTAATATTTGTATGATTATTTTTTTTCTTAAATCAATCCTAACATTGCTTTTAAAAGCCATGAATTTTCTTGTAGTTGCTCTATATTTCCCCCTTCAGGTAAAGATTTGCAAAAAGCTTTAAAAATACTTTCAGCATTTACTGGAACACTGTAAACCCAGAGGAAAAACGTCCAAAATATAACCTTTTAAATAAATTTTTATGTTGGGATGTTGTTTATTTTTGGGGGAGGGGAAAAAATCCTACCTTTTTAGAAATAAATATTTTAGAAAATCACTAAGAACATTTATACTACAATAAATGTACCAGAAGTAACATTCTGCAGATTTGCAGACTAACGCCAAGCACCTTTTTAAGTAGTAACCAGAAGCTTTTGCTATCGGGTTGTTAACGACCTGACAAACGGGCCTATTTTTAGTCTCTTCAAGGCAGAAAAGACAAGAGAACAAGTAATTCAGATAAGGCAGGTTTGTGTTGATCCCAATTAGCTGTTTACACAGCAAAGCAACTTTAATTAGCAATCCTCGTCTTGTTTCTTCCTGGGGTAAAACATGAAGCCCGTTTCCTTTCGCACTCTTCAGCGTGGCAACGACAAGAGAACATGCTGTTCAAATGTTTGTGCAAATCTTTATAGATCAGGAAGGGGCTATAAGAAAAGAGAAAATAGAGCTGAATCTGCCGTGGTAGAGTTCAAAGATTTAAGAACAACTGTGTTTATCTTACCACCACTCGCAATGGGGAGGATGGAATGGGAGGGAGAAAATGCACATCAGTGTTTGACATCTGGAGGTTGCACTTGTCATCGTCTTTTTTGTGTGAAATTTTGCCACCGGGTTTCAAGAATGAATTGATTTGAAGGCTTTTGACACACCAGGGTAGTCAGTGATAATGGTGTAAGTTAGACAGATGATCTGGTTACCAGGGCTTAAAGGGTTCATTACAAAGTGGTCATTTCAAACCTGTCAAAACCCACCAAACTGATTTGAACCCGTTCCTTTTCCTCCGTCAGTCCATGTGAGAGCTGTGGTCTCCCAGCTTTCTCCTCGGTGCTCCCAGTATCCCCCACGCTTTGTCTCCTCCCTCCAGTACGTTGCTCCCTCTGCTCATCCTTTGTCTGGTTTGATCTCCTCAGAGAGCAGTTCCTCAAGACCAACGCCCAGCTCACCTTCCGCTGCCGTCAGCTTCTCTCTGAGCTCTCCTACATCTACCCCATCGATGTGGTAAGAGTGCCTGATACTCCTCTTCCCCATAACACATATCGTTTTTAGCACAATTACACATGCACCGATCGGAATATTGACATTTCTGATTAGTTTTTGTAAAGCTTGTACTTTCTAATAAAATTTTAACCAGTTTACAATTGTCTCTAAGATAGCGGCATTCAGAATATTTTTCCAGACTTCCTGTCCTGTGCGGCAGTAAATTATTGAAGAGTGAACATCACGCCATGTGTGTGAGAGTAGTCATTATTTAAATGGGGTTTTATACAAAGACAAAAATCATGACAAAGCTGAGTTTTAAAATGACATCACTATATTATTTTAGCTATAAGCACATCTATTAGTGTTAAATTAGTCACTGTTTCTATATTCTAGAGAATATAGGTCCTTATCTTAACTCTGATATTTCCAAAGAGCTGCAAATGTTTCCAAATCTAGAGCGTTTCATGACAGGTTGAGAACTCAAAAGCATAAAGCGTATGCTCAGCCTTCCTGTTACCTGCTGAGAGCGTTGCTCTCTCCTACAGATATTAAACCACAGACATTTCTCACCATGTTGCATAAAATATACTTTCCCTGTGCTTCGACTTGTATAATTTCAAACAAAACGCACATCTTAACTGTAAATATTGCAGAAAAAGTTTAGATTTTGGAGTTTCCGACTGTCCGGTCCCCAGTGAGAGCTGATCATCTTGAGAGTTGGTCACCTGCTGATTTCCCTAAAGACAATAATTGATCGCATTTTTAAAAAAACAACTGAAGTCGATGAAGCTAGAATTTTGGAGACAGTATACGATGTGCATTTTTTCCCCCTGTCTTTATTCCAAAATGATGTCTAATTCCTTTTAATATCCGTTTCACAGTTCACATTTCACCACTTTCAAAGATCATCCAGAGTCCTCGCATTTCTGCAGATTCCTCACAGACTCATTATAATCACTCAGTTTTGTAAGATATTTGGCTAACAAACTAAATGTAGGACTGCTGATACCACAAGACAATAACCGGATGATTTAAAGCAAATCCATCTGCCAGCTGTACGGTGTTTCCTCCCAAATGAGCCCTCATCTTGTGTGGGTCTGCTTCTGCTGGCTGCTTGTTGTCCTTAATATGAAACCTCTTATTTAAATCTGCAGGTCAATCAGTCGGATTATGTCATCTGTGGAGTGAAGCTGCCAAACTCGGACGACTTTCAAGGTAATTTATTATGTGTCTGCGTGTGTGTTTTAAATTACCGGAAAGGACAAGCATGCTGAACATTTTATGTATCTTCCCTTTAAAGCCTGTGAATGTAGATAGATGCTTACTGAAGGACCTGGAACGTTTTACGGTTTGTCGATTTTTAACACCTCTCTAAACTGACAAATATCCGTGAACCCTGCATGTATGTCCCTTTTTGGACAGAAAAGAAGTCAGATGATCGTATTTATCACTATATTAAATCAAATGATGCAGACACAGGAGAGCACGGCTTGAAGGTTTTTCAGTTTTATTCAGACGTGCCTGTGGAAGTGAAGTGGCCCTCACCTGGTTTCAATGAAGGGCCTTAATTCAGTGCTGTTCTTTTCTAAAGACAACATGTGTTTCATTTGCTTCCTTAACTCCCCTTGTGCATTTTGTTCTGCCTACTATTTTCCTCCTCTTTGCAAAAATAAAACAAACGGAAAGAAACTATCCGTATTTGCCCGTATTTTGAGCCGTGTGGTTAGGAAAAGCAAGAAGAAGGTGGCTCCGTCCTGAGTCATCCAAAATAAATGCATAAATAACCAGACAAAAAAAAAAGGTAGACTGAAAAGAATTTACTTTGAGAGGTTTACTCTCCAGATGACTTGGTAAGTATGCAGCAAGCCTTGTTTACTTTCTTGAATTTTTCAGTACCATTAATTGGTTTGATGTTTCGCTGAACGTTGATGCAAAAGCAGATTCTTATGCAGCCTCTCAGTCATTTTATCCGTTCCACCACCCAAAGGAAACCTGCTTAAAATAACCCACAGTTTAATGTTGGGCTTAGTCTAAGGCAACTTTCTATGAAGCAGCTTTGTCAGCAGGTGGTGCAGAGCCGCAGACCCCTGGTTATCATCTTGGTGGGAAAAGGTTAGAGGAAGGGGTCACACCATATGTTTAGTAAAACACAGGATTTACTGTTACAGCAAAGAAAGGGCAATGACTTCCTAATCGCTCAGATGAATGGAGGGCAGCCTGTATGAATGTGTACTGCATGGACAGCTTCAGTGTGCAGCACTCGTGCAGCTCTGGGAACACACCAGCCAGTGTCCCTGCAACATTCTCCAGCTACCCTCCGTCCCGGTCCGTTAGCCCTGTGAGGCCCCAGAGTCCATAATTCAAAAGTGGTTCTCCGTTTCCCACTGTCACCTTCCACCTGTTAAAATTTCTGTCAGCACACCAGAGCAGCACAGAGACAGCCGCCCTGTTTTTGTTATTCCAAAGCTGGGTCTGCTTTTGCTTTCACTTCTCCATCACAGTGCCTTCCGAAAGTATTCACACCCCTGGAACCTTTTCTCGTTTAGTCGCTGAGGATCAACTTCAGTGTTATTTTATTGGGACTTTGTATGCTGGGGTAACAGAAATAGTGGATAACTGTGAGGCAGAAGGAAGTGATTCATGGTTTTCATGTTTTGACACGGAAAAAAATCTGAAAGGGATTGTGTGCATTTGTATTGAACGTGCTTTTGTAGTCCACTAATTCTGACCCGCTTCCCTGACCCTGCTGTCCCAGAGTACCCCCCCCCCCCCCCCACAGCTTGATTCTGCCACCACTATGTTTCACGGTCTGCCACGCGGTTTGTGCATGCAGACCAAAGGTTGAATTTTGGTTTCTTCTAAACAGAGCACTTTCTTTCACACATTTCAGTATTTCCTACATGGCTGGTGGCAAGCTGCAAATGGGACTTCTTATAGCTTTCCTCTAACAATCATATTGCCACTCTGCCATATTTAGGCCAGATGTTTGGAATGAATTTGCTACCTTAGCTTTGAATGTCTGCAGCTCCCCCACAGTTACCATGGATTTCTTTGCTGCAAGCATCAAGTTGCCCGTAGGCCAAAAAGTCTAAATTTGGTCTCTTCTGACCAGAGCATCTTCTTCCACATGTTCAGTCTCCTCTATATGATTCGTACGATGGATTGAACAGTGTTCCATATCTTCAAATGTTGGGATGTTGTTTGATAGGCTCACTCTGCTTTACAGCTTTCTACTTAACCTCCCCTGCTGTGTTCCTTGATGTTCATGATGTCTGTTCACTAGTGTTCCCTAACAAACCTCTGAGACCTTCACATAACAGCTGGATTAATACTGAGAGGCGGATACACAGGATGACTGTTAACAAATCAGGCGACCTCTGAGAACAGTTGATTGGACTTGATTTTTATGGTAAATGCGGCTGAAAACAAGTGCCAACCACAGTTTTCAAATGTTTATTAGTAAAATAAATAAGTAAAACCATGAATCATTGTCCTTTTTACTTATCAGTTATGCATTTTGTGATGTTGGTGCATCAGATAGATTCTAATAATTACGCTGAAGTTTGGGATTATATAATGTGTAAAAATGTGAAACTGTCCTTCCACAGCGCCTTGCAAAAGTATTCAGAACCCTTGAACAAACATTTGCTGGTTCAGATACTCATGCTGGTAATAATCATCGCCAATACTGCAACAAGGCAGAAGGAATGATCTCAAATTTTAGAGCAACTGTTTATTTTATCTTTGCCCCGACACATTAGTTGTAGTCTGTACATTTTCCTCTCTGATTTCTTCCTTGGTGTAAAATGTTTACGCCTTACCACTTTTTTTATGCGAAGCTTTAGAAGACAGAAACTAGAGCTCCCAGTTTAGCAAATGTTTTCTGTTTGCCGTTGCGTATTTTGTGAGACTTTAAGAACAGCATGAGCACAACTGCTCATCTTTCCTCAGATCCTTGCTTTCAAAGACATCTTTTGTTGGTTGATTGTGTGTTTTCATTTTGATTCATATGATGCGGACGTCATGTCAGCACAATTTATTTTTCCATGTAATAGAATACCAAACAAAGCAGACAGTGTTGCACGCTGCTGTGCTTTGCAGCTTTGAAGTTTCATACGGAATAAAATACCTTTTCCTGGCTGAATAATGTGCTGCTGTCTTGGGTTGGATTTGCGTTACATGATGTCCTCAGAAGCTTTGATGTGTTAATGTTGTCTCTTTAAAAAGCCCAGCGATGAATTAACAAGTCTGAGTTAAATCCTGTCTGTGCCGCAGCGAAGGATGATGGGAGCGTGGCGGTCGCCCTGGGTTACACGGCACACCTGGTCCTGATGATCTCGTGCTTCCTTCAGCTCCCTCTCCGGTACCCGGTGATCCACAAGGGTTCCCGCTCCTCCATTAAGGACACGATCACCGACAGACTCACGGAGAAGGAGAGAGAGTAAGTAAGAGCCAACACTTGGCATGAGAGTGTGAATCTACAGTGTGCAGGTCTGACACAGAACCCTGCTGTGGAAAAACTACTAAAACAACACATTTAACAAATGACATTTGTTGCATGGGACGAGAAAGGACATTTATGTGAAAACAAAGTTGGATGATAAACTTATTCCAGTAAAGGAAAAGTGTTCTGGATTGGATCCCATGGGTGGTCTATTAAACGTAGGACAGGGCTCTCTGAGGGACTTTCTCCTTGCCTGGACAAAATATTCCTTCAGCAGTCGTCTGGTATGCCTTACGTCATCATCTTTCTTAAAGATCCAAATCTTTTGCTTGAATTATTTTTTGGATGATTTCTTTGAGTTTGCTTCCAAAGTTCCACTGAGCCCACAGAATCTGAGATTTCATCAATAAATATTCACACAGAATTTATAGAAACTCCTCTCCTGTAAAGGGAATTTTGCTTCTCCTTTAAATGTTTGTCCTTTTTTTGTGCAGCACTGGGAAAACATGTTGAAAAGTTATTTAATCCCTTTCAAACTCACAGACTCAGTACAGACGTTGAGCGGTTTACTCACTCTGAGCTGAGAATACTTTTAAACCTGCGTAAAACTAGTCGTATTCCATATTATATGAATGCTACAGAACAATAATAAGCCAACTGATCTGGCTCTGATTGCCTGGACTCTTTTCTTTTCTTCCACCTGAAAGCTTTCTGTAGATACTCTGAACCAAGTTGTGTCTGGTTATTCTTGCTGATCTCTGCTCCATGTCTCATTCCAGTTGGGCTTACTTTTCCTTTTTTCAAAAATGTTCCCAAATGAAAACTCTCTAATGCTGTTGATCTCTCTGGGACTGCTTGTGCACCTTCTGTTTTCAGTCAGATTTTGACCTTTTTGTCCACAAACGTTGGGAATGAAAGACTCTACAGATCTGATCTGACAAACACTGACCTGCTTCAAGCAAACTAATTGTGCTACCAGAGGCGTAGATCCTAAGCCCAACAAAAAACTTGACAGTATCTGCAGGTCCTTAAATGACCGCCTGCAGCTGCATTTAGAAGAGAACAAATCCCCATCTGTTATATTGTACTGCATGAACAAACACATCTTTATGATAAACAGACTTTGGCTAATATAAGAATCTCACTGCAAAAATGTTTCTACTTCAAAATATGTTGTATCTATATCTTAATTATTAGTTAAAATATAATTTGACATACATTTGCTGCTGCTTCAAGATAAACTGGCAAACAAACAACAAAAACGAGGGATGCATGATTTTAGGAAAACATGTCATTGAAATACAGTAGTATATTGTTCAGGTATGCAGCGACTGATCGTGATCACTAAGATCTATATCAGTTGTGTGCAGAATGGGTAGTGGTCAAATAGTTTATTGAACAGTTTAAATGCATAGCACCAAATATTTTTGTATACAAGCAATCCTTTTCAATTGTGATATAGCGATACAAAAAAAAGTATATCGATAAAATAGGAATCATATTGATCGATGCTGATAATCATCCATCCATCCATTTTCCTACATGCTTATCCCTGCTGGGGTTGCGAGGGGTGCTGCTGCCTATCTCCAGCTGTCATTGGGCGAGAGGAGGGTACACCCTGGACAGGTCGCCAGTCTGTCACAAGCTGATAATAATCAAAAAATTCAAAACGTGTATTTTAAGTGTAGCCTTGGTCTTTTTTATGCTGTTGCTTAATGACTTAATTTTAGATAAAGAACAAGCACTGAACTCGACCTCGTTCAACCAACTTTTTACCAAAACTGAACGCATGCTCTCTGAACTCCTTGAGGGGGGCGGAGCTTGGTGATGGAGCTTGGTTCCTGGGTCAGTTTGTGATTGGTTAGGTGGATGTAATGACTGTAGTATTAACCTACATGATAGGCTAGAATGCAAAAGTTAAGAAACTGTTCCTCTACTGAGCTTTTATTTCTATTGCACCACATGTCTAACAATTTATGTATATATATTTTGTTACTGAATTATCGTCCGGCCCCTTGTTGCTATAATGATTAGGATTTGACATACTGCGACACTGTGTGACAACAGTAAATTCAGGCTAATATTCCTTATTGCACAGAATATAATCCTTTTTGCTGTCCTGCTCTTTTAAGAGTAATACCTGGATTCAACAAATGCATCTTAGCTTGACAATTAGTCCTGGTATTTAGATCATTAGTAGGTCCTGGAGTCAGCTACTCGACTGTTTGCAGTTTGCTAACTGTAGTATTAAAACAACAGGACATTGATAAAAGGGGTTGTCTGTGGTTGCTGTGGCCAGAAATATTTCCAAACAGCCAAATGTGTCTGTTTTTTTTATTTGGAAGTGAGGGAAAAGGGTTGCCCTAATTCCTAATTCAGTCAGCTGACTGATTATAACAGGTGTGGGGAAGATAATTGCTACATTCCTCTATTGCCTGAGTCACACTGCAGGATAATTATGTCGATCTTTGTTCTGATCTTTCACTTCCGACAATCCTAAGGACCCCCCAATTATTGGGGTGGGCATTAAGATAATCTTATGAGGTATTCCTGCAGTGTGTGGTGTGTTGAGACTGATCTAGTCTGCTCAGAAGGACGTCAGGACCACTCAGGCCTTAAAATGGGGAATATCTTCATGTGTATTGTCCTGGCCTGATGTCCTAGCGTGCGGGGTGTTCCCCAAGGACAATGCAGCTGGTTGAATGTGATGCGTTACCTGTTAGAAAGCGTGGTGACAGAAACCCAGAGGGGAAAAAAACACAGCTCAGGTACATGTCATAGTGCAGGCTCTTTTCATGCTGTCTCCACGTCTTTAACCAACGGCTTTTCCTTTTGTAATGTTTTTTTCTCTGTTAAAAGTAGTCCACAAACTAACGCCATTGTTCTTCCTCATCAGCCATGTTTATTTACTCTGAATTCTCGATTGATCTCGAGAGGTTTTACGAGATTTCCCTTCTGACCTCTGAATATCGGTGGGTGAAATCTTTTTCGTGTGCCGGCGTTTTGCTTGCAATTTGACCGGAGACAGCACACTGTACGTTTGGTGTGTCTCTCAGGTTTTGGCGAAATTAGATCCATACAGCCAGCGGGAAACTCCGGCCTCTCCAGTATTTTTTCTGGCATCGTGTTAAAATTACTTGATTTATGTACTTTATTTTCTTCTTGCATATTTATTTTATTATATAGTGACAAAAAATCTGCTGTTTTCTTGATCTGTTTAAGGAATGCTTTAACAAAAGATTTTAATTGTTTGAAACCATAATTTAAAAAAAACAATAACCTGTATACCTTGATAGTAGTAACCGGCTTATGCCTACATACATTAATATTACATTTAGTCAAGTTCTCTACACTGATATGTCTCATACTAGCTTAGAACTGAAGGTTGGCCTTCGTGACAAGACGTGACCTTGGGCATTTAATTTGGTCGGGGGGGGGGGGGGGCTTTGAGTTGTCCGGTGGACACGTCTTTGGCTTCAGGCTCACGTAATGGTGACAAACCATCTAGTTGCACGAAACAAACACATGCCTCTCCTCTGAATAATGTCTTTGTTATACAATCCTGCAATAAATTTGTTAGCGCAGTAAAATAGATCTTTTAGGATCAAGTGTAATTAGGACTGTTTAACTTTGGTTGTGGTGACTCATGATGCTGATTATTTGTTTATCTAGAACCCCCCCCCCCCCCCCCCCAAAAAAAAAACACATTCCCACAGTGCTGTCATATAAACAGCACTATCAGGGGGGATTTTGTCTATTTATATAAACATGCATAGAGTTGTAAATTACCTGTCTTCTATGATTATGACAGCGGATGTACAAACCTCGGATACTGACATTTTTCCTCCGGCTGTGTAACTCCGTAAAATACCCATCAGGATCTGCTGAACACTTAACAGAAGTCCAACTGTTTGATGTTCAAGTGAAAGTAGCTATTCTAGTTTGATATTACAAACGATTGTAAGTGTGGTTGTGTGTAAATGTAGCCCATTTGATTTGTGTCCAGTTGTTCCTTCTGTGCCAGCACCTTCCATTCAGCCATTATCTGCTCTGTCTCTTTGCATCGTCTGAGTTGAAGTAACTTGACAGAATATAATTAGATTCTGGAAATGTATGTTTACTTTAATCCACATTTGTTTTGTATGAAAGCACTTGCAGACATGATTGTGTGTATGACTCAAAAGGAATCTCTGAGGCCTTGCACGCTTGGCTCTGTAAACCTTTTTGATCCACACAGGCAGGAAGCTATAATAAGTCTTCTGCACCATAGGTTTGTCTAAACCAAAGAACAAAATAACAACCCAACAGCAAAGGTAATTGTATCTGTGGCCTCACTTTCTGTTTGATGTATTATATTTCTTATGCTTAATTTATTTTTATATAATTTTCTGCTCTGGTAGCTCGGCATGGAACGGCAGACTGATTGCTAATAGGACTCAACCAGACGGTTGGTCAGATATGCACTGGTGTAGTAAACAAGAAAAACTTGACTCTGGTACGCCCCTACTCAGTCATGTCAGCAGACAAGGAAAACACTAAAATACTGTTAAAAGTAATTGCTCCTGTAACCTAGTTGTTTGTGCAACTGTTTGTGGAAACAGCTGCCAAAAAGCATTTGTGATAACTGCCAATTATACCTTTAAGTAGTACCTAATGCATTAAAATGCCTTGTAAAACTATCCACACCCCATGTTTTTTCACGTTACAATGAAACATCAATGCATTGTGTTGGGATTTTATATGATACACTTTTTAATGTGCATTTTGATGTATTGCATTAGAAAAGGTTGATGGAAACGGCTACATTTGAATTAACTCAATAGATTTCGTAAAAAGTTTTTATGCTCACTTGAGGTGGTTTTGGACTTTTTCGAAAAGTGGTAAATGCACTAAAGAGGAGATGGAAACACATTTATCGACACAGTTCTAACATGGTGAACACTTACCTCACATGACTGATCAGCTGTTTCTGCTGCCGGCATCTTCCCGGATTTTCCCATATAGCTCGAAACAGGTACGTGTGGACCCAAGAAGAGACACAAGCATTTCTAAGTCTCATCCGTGGAAAAAATAAATAAATCTGCACATTCAATAAATATATCCCGGATACAAGCGGCTGAAATGAGTTTTCTCCGTAGTGTGTCTGGGCTCTCCCTTAGAGATAGGGTGAGGAGCTCAGTCATCCGGGGAGGACTCAGAGTAGAGCCGCTGCTCCTCCACGTCCAGAGGAGCCAGTTGAGGTGGCTTGGGCATCTGGTCAGGATGCCTCCTGGACGCCTCCCTGGTGAGGTGTTCCGGGCACGTCCCACCGGGAGGAGGCCCAGGGGAAGACCCAGGACACGCTGGAGGGACTATGTCTCTCGGCTGGCCTGGGAACGCCTTGGGATTCCCCCGGAGGAGCTGGCCCAAGTGGCTGGGGAGAGGGACGTCTGGGCCTCCCTACTGAAGCTGCTACCCCCGCGACCCGACCCCGGATAAGAGGAAAAGAATGGATGGATGAAAATTCATTAAAGCCTTCCTCTATTACTGATCTGTGGTCTGTGCTAGTTAGCAACTGCTACTTCCTGCTTATTATAGACAACTTCGCACACTGTGCATCGCCTGGTTAATTCGCTATAAACAAGTAAATAGAAACACCTCTGCGCATTTTGTTTTTTTGCGACTTTTTAAATTTTTGCTCAGAGTTCGCATGAGAAAACCCAGCTAATGATAACGACTGTACATCAATCTTAACAGACTGTCCCCTCTGTAAAAGATGGTAATAGCTGCATTATGCTGTGAGGATGCCTTCTGTTGGCAGGGCAAGGGGCCCATGTCCCGGGTGACTGAGACTATACACCAGCGTGTTGCTATTCGCTTTGGGGAGAACATCCTAGGATTGTTGTGGGTGTCTGAGAAGATGTCATGGAAGCTTGCAGATTGCAGGAACCATATTCATTTCAGCCTCAGATGCAGACAAGGCATCACCCTCAACAGCATTCGACTTAACTCCAAAGGGTAACACAAATACTTCTCAAGGCACAGAACAAGTTACTTAGCGAGAAGGTCCGACTCTTAGGATTGAAAAAAAACAAAACAGTCAAAACCTGAGAGTGGTGTAGACATTTAAATTCCAACACAGCATCCTTACACCATTGCTAAGATGGAACGGTTTAGATTCAAGCATATTCATGTGTTACAAATGTGTGCACTTTTCTAAGTGTAAAAGTGTATGAGGCTCCAGTGTATAAAGAGTGATCAGTATGAATAGAAAAGGGCTGCATACGTTCAGTCCACTTGCCATTTGATACAGCAGAAATGTTTGTCAATTTATTTGTTCAGCTTAGTCGGATTGGATAGAAAGCTTCTAGACATCAATTTCTTGTCAAAAATCCTGTCTGCAGATGAGCTAAGCTGGCAGAGGCATATTGCTAAAGATTTGTAGCTGTAATTGCAGAAAGCGAACAATATATTGTGGTGTCTGTTATAATAACAGTTAGCCGGGTGTCAGCCCAAGGCTGCTCTGATAATAAGGGATGGATTTATGAGCCTCTGCACAGAAACATCCGAGTGCAAAAGGTTATTTTTTATCTACTCTTCTTCGTAATTTCATTGCTCAGACAGAAATACATTCCTTACACCCCCTCTCTAGACTTGTTGTTGTGTTGCCCTTGGTAGCAAATTGAAGCTATATTCAGGCATTCAGTGAACAAAGGCCATAAATCACATTGCATGTTTTCTGCATCATGCCTTGGGGATGCAACCACTTCACCTCCTTGCTATGTAGCTTTATATCTTTTGTTGTTTCAAAGTGTGCACGTAATTGCTGAAAACTATGCAGTTTGATTATCTCACATCACCTGGTCCTTTGTCTGGACCCTTAGTGTCAGTGATGATTTGTTGAGGCGCTATAATGGCAGCAAGGTCAAAGAGATGAAATTAATATTTGGATGTTTCTTGTAACTACACATCAAGTAGCAATTTAAAAAAAAAATAGCTTTCTGACAATAATTGCAGGCTTTGGATGGACTTGCTCTTGTATGGATTAAACATTTCTTGCATTCAAGATGTTGTTCAATGATGAGAAACATCTGATGTAATCTAAATTGTTATCAAAGTGGAATGGCATGCTTCCTCTAGTCTGTACTTCCCCCCTATATTTGTATACTGCTTTGCTCATCATCTTTTGTCTGCTTGCTGTAGGCTCAACACAGCCCATAATTTGCCTCCCTCTCATCCTGTCTGTAGCATCCTCAGTCACACCAACCCTGATCAACCTGAGCTGCCCCTGTGATATTCTTATTTCTGGCCTGAAATGGCTGACATCCAAGAATAGTTGATATAAGCCATCAAGCATTTAGTTCTGTAACAAATATAACTCAGTTTTATTCAACAGAATACATTGCTGCTAAGTCAGTGCTGAGATGAAATCTGCCGGGTTTCCTTATATAACTTGGATATATAAGATTGGATAGAATTGGTTCTGCTTTGAGATGACATTTGTTGTGAAGTAGAACCATGTTGCTTTAAACTGAATCAAACAAAGATTCAGGGCGTAAACGCTAGTGAAATAAGAGCAAAATTATACGTACAAATTACTGTTTAAAAAACCTCGTCCCTACTGTGTAATTTTCTTTCTAATTTTGTAAATCTGTTTAAATACAAATGTTTAATCTTTAAACAGTCTGAGGTTGTCTGATTTTTGATTAGTATAGCAGATAAAAATAAGAGCACTAGTGTTTAACTGTTTTTACTCCTTTGGCAGTCAGACATAAAAGTTTGCTTTCCCCAGCATGGTACATTTAGAAAACTGCCATGTAAACAAGCACAGACACTTTCACATCCACCAGTGACTTTTCTAAGAAGGCGAACAGCTGGGAGGAAATGTGTGAAGGTAAGAGAGACATTTGAGGAGCCGGTGATTGAGCAGCAATGTCTTTATGTGTGCGTTCTTGTACTTGCAGCTGAGCGAGAACACTTTTTACTCATTTTACTAGTAAAGTGGTGACTTTGATGTGAAGTGAGGAACTTTTGTCAGTCCTCACCTTTTTTTTCCTGAGCTAGAGGTTAGGTTGAGCACTAAGGTGTCAATTAGGTTTAGGTTAGGGTTTGGTATAAACAGGTTAGGGTTAGGGTCAGGGTTTGGACATAGAAAGGCTTGAAGATGAATAGAAGTCTGGAAGTCAAGGCACGGTCCTCTCTATGCATTTTTAAAAAGTGTGTGTGTGTGTGTGTGTGTGTGTGTGTGTGTGTGTGTGTGTGTGTGTGTGTGTCTGACAACAGCTGGAGAGGCTCACTGGGAGTCACTTAACACATTTCCAGCCCTACCAAGCAGGATATTTACATCGGTGTCAGGCAACAAAAAAAATGAGCCATTAACTTGTTGAGAAGACATGACAGGCCACCATTGCTCTTAGGTGTCCTTGAGTAGGGCCAAATACTTCAGTTAACTTTCACCCTGCCGCCTCATGTTTATGACCCCTGAGGTCCCGGTGGGCAGCAATGATGTGTGTGCAGATAGAAAACAACTAGTTTCCGCTGGAAGTGTGCAAAAATGGGTAATGAAAGTGTCAGAAAGCGGTAACTATTGGTGATGAGCAAGATAGTATTGGATGAGATGTCTAAAGCTTCATATGCAGAGATGCACACATTTAGTCACATCTGTCAATGAAGATCCCTGTTAAAAGCTAACTGTTCTAACCTCACCTCTTTGTTAGTAACTCCTCCTGCTGTCTCATTAACCTTTATGTTGTTCTGAGATGATTTCACAAACCTTATTTAAGACTTTCCTGATGTACCCTTGAGACCATAACTCAGTTATTCATCTTTTGTTGTGAGAGCACTGGCTTTAGCTGAGCAACAGACCGTCCATTTATGTCAGTGTTAATATGGTTGTTACAATCACCAGAGCTTCAATGTGGTAAGAAGAATATGAATATTTCACCCCTTTGAGTTTGGCTAATATCACTTTACTCCTTCCCATCTGTGGGTTGGGAATAATGGCTGCCTTCTTTCAAATAGAAGCAGATTTTGCAACAGGAAAACTTGTCAAGCCCTGTGTTGATCTGAACTGTGTTTTCTCAGTAGAAATAGGGCAACAATTCAAACTGGCCCTGTAAGAGTTTTTAGAGAAAGGTGTGGAAGAGGAATAGACAAATTGGTAGGTAATGCAATTCTTTAGTGATCTCAGAAACAACGTTGGACCAGTCCGAAATGTTCTGTAATCAGCAGACATGTTGCGCCCATATTTGCTCACGCGGGGAGCTCAGTTCCAACGTTTCTGATTGCACGGGGGAGAAATGGAGAGATGCGATCCAGATGTCCAGTGTTTGACTGAGTCCAGAAGCCAGCCATTAAAAATAAAGAGCTGCCTCCTATAGTTGTTCAAAAGTATTGAAAGAAAAGATGGCTGAGAAAGACTGTGGCACTAGCAAAAGAGGCTTGAATCGCTAAGTGGGAGTTAGGCAATCCTGCCTGTTTGAAACACAAAATAAACTGTCCAAGGATGTGCTGAGGAATGAGCACCAAAGGAGGGACGGAGGGTTAAAATGAGAGGAACATAATTTCCACAGGAACAATATTATTTTGGAGCTACCAAAATAACAGTTACCATGAAACAGACAAGAGAGGAGTGAGAATTGGGACGTAAATCACCAGCTGTATCGCAATACGATGTTATATTGATTTGTCTGGATTGCTAGACGATATTTACCGATACAATACGATTTTGATTAAATTCAATACAGAAGTCTGATCGATATGAAGTAATATCATCTGCCCATCTAACACTAATATATACATTATCAACTCAGAAAAAACATTTGAAATTTTTTTATAAGCTGTTACCGGTATCAGGCATACCGGTAACAATATAAACGGCATTCTTCTAATTTAAAAATAATAGATCACATGTTCACTATAGTCTCATGTTTAGTGAATATCAAAATAAAGGTGTATCTTAAAAATAACGATATAGACCAATTTGTATACTTTGCATCTATGTTATTGGATCGTTAATTATGTAATCGATATATCAATGTGAATGATGTATTGTAGTGCACCCCTGAGAATTACACTATTCTTGGTCAGCCCTGTTTTTTAATAGGTCAATGGTAGTTGTGACTGCTGTAACACTATCCTTTGTGACATTTTGTTTTTGCTTTTAGGAGGGGCATGGGTACCTTGTTGATATGGGCAGGATCAGATTTTTATAAACGTATCAAGGGTTATTAGGCCTTTTGGCTAGATGTAGCAGAGGAGGAAAAAAAAGCATAGAGAGATTCTTTGTGACTCTTTGTAAGTCATGATAAATACTAGTCTATAATATTTAGCTTTACTTAGCAGAGAAGGATTGATTCAGAAATCCATATGGCTGCAGTTTATAACTCTCCAGACACTCTAAGCAACACTAGTTCATTCTGGGAATGCCAGGGCACTGCAAAGCCAAAAGGGACATATACTCCTTCCAGCAAACTCTGGGTCTGGGCTGGGGTCTTCTCCCAGTGGGACATTCCTTGATAACCTTCAGGAGGCACCAACGACTTCTTTCAATGCAGACGAGCAGCTTCTCCACCTCAAGCTTCCCCTACATGACAGACCTCCTCACCTCAAAGAAGGAATTCAGCCACCCTGCGGTGGAAGCTCATTTCATCTGTATCTCATGATCATAGATGAGAGTTGGAATTGGCTGACTGGGAAATCAGAAGTTAAACTTTTTATTTCAGTTCCGTCTTGCCGTCACTCGTGATCGAGACACCAAGATACCTAAACTCCTCTGCTTGAGGCAGAAAGTGACCCCGACCCTGAGAGATCAGTGCACCTCTCTCTGGTTGGTCGCCACAGTTAGCCACCCGCCTCTCTGCAAATATTCCTTGAACACCTACATATTACCTCAAACAGAATCAGAGATGAGGAGCAGTGGTGGTTGAGTCCAGCTTGCACTAGGAACAAGCTTGACCTAGTACCAAGAATGCGGACACAGCTCCTGCTTTAGGTATACAAGGACCGGATAGCCCTTAAAAGCATCCCAAGCAACTCATACTCCATCAACATCCTGCAGAAAATGCCTCAAAGGGACACGGTTGTATTCCCTCATAACATCCATAGAACACATGTTCCATGACCCCTATGAGCGTCTCAGCCAGGGTGAATATCCAGTCCTCTGCTCTACAGCCAGGACAAAAGCCATACTGCTCTTCTTAGGTCTATATTTTGGCAGAGCAATAGAATCAATACTCGTGTGTATTAGACATGCACAAAATATCCAGTCAGTGCACACAAATTATATGACTGAGTTACTGTGGATCTCAAACAACATCACAAAACAAGGAATTGACTTTTTTTGCTCCAGAAGACAGTTTTTTTCTGTTGTCAAAAGTTGATGGTTGTCAGCGGTCTATAGTATTTTCTCTTCCTCCTATGATACCATCTTGGCTGTCTTTGGCATGAAGTTTCACTTTAAAGCATCAGTTGAACATAATAACCTGCAAGGAAAAAACTCAAAGGTACTCACAATAAGGAACCAGACAATGTGTATGTTTGTATAAAGAAAACAAATCTTTATCACAAGGCTCAGCCTCAGAACGTTAGTGCTCCAATATTTAATGGTGGAAATGCTCACAGAAAATAAAGAGTAGCTGGTTCTTCCATTTAGCTCAGTTAGTGGAAACAGATTACACACACATGCTACGTACTATAAACATTATTTGCATGCGGTATAAATCTCTGCAGGTTTGTTTGGTTTTATCTGTAGATGAGACCAGTGTTGTATCATGTAGATCAGTGCAAGTACATTTTTTTTGTAAATGAGAAACATTTTCTTTCTCTTTCTTTCAACATGAGTTATAAATTAGTGTAATTACATAAATGTTTAGCTTCCAATGATATTCCACATTGTGTATAGCTCTGTTAGAAAATGAATCAACCATGTGTTCATCCATGTTCAATATACACTATGAGAAGCTTCTGCTTTCTTCTGAGGCTCATAGAACCAGATCCCACCATTTGTTATTTCATGGTGATGTGCACGTGTTTAGCAGTGGTGCAGTTGCATAGTTGCTTTATTCTCCATGTGAGAGATAAACGAGGCAATCAGCTCTGGAGCCAGTTGATTTAAATCAAATTTGAAAATGGTTCATGATTTAGCACCGTGTGTCAACTACAAAGGAAGTCCGAGACTGGTCAGACTGTTTACTTGTCTTTTGAGGTTTTCTGCCAAATCGCTCCAGGACAATGGCGGTAGAGGTATGTTTATAATAGCTCAGAAAAAGTAAGTGCGTCTTCAATAGGTTGACAGGGCTGTTATATAAGCAACCCTTCATCTCGGAAGTCCCGCTGTTGTGAGCCTAGTCAAGCAAGCTTTGTCGATTCTTCATTAAAGACATAACTAGAAGCATCTGTCCTCAATAGCTTTCTAGAAGATGCTGTGGACTAAAGTCAGTTGCCTGTCTGATATTATAGTATAGTATTTCATATTCTCTAAACATAGATCAGGTCAGATGGTTACTTGTATTTATTGCAATATCTCCTTCATAAGTTCTCTCTCAGGTTTGAAAACAAAGCTCACCTAAGGTTCTGTGTTCGTACACATGTTCTCCAGGTATTATGTACTATAAAATCAATCACAGCAATGCAATACTTTTTATTTTTTATTTTTTTTTTTACATATGGAGATTGTCTCTGTTCTTATTGTATGTGATCTTCAACAGAGAGAATAAAAAAAACTGTGACATTTTACTGCATAAAGCTCTCCGTCTGATTGAAAGCAACATGTTTGTGATGACAACACTCTGGATGTCAGTAGGTCCCCTCATACCTCTCAGCCTGATTGCAACAGCATAGAAACAAGAAATAGTTACTTTGTTTTGTAAAGAAATGTTTTCCGTAAAGAGAATAAATCTTAATTTCTAAATGAACCTTTTCCGTAAGACAGCCTTGAGGGCCACATCAAGTTCCTAAATAAATAGATAAAAGGTAAAATAGGGAAAAAAAGGAGAAAGGTGAGGGAAAATGTTAAAAGGGAGAAAAGGTGACAAAAATAGAGCGGAGGGAAAAAGAGAGTGCAAGGTAACATCCTCGGGTTCTGCTTCTACACATCCCGAAAGAGATATAAAAAGAACAGCAAAACCAACAGAAAAAGTATCACAGGTACAAACAACAAACGCCTTTAATAACATCACTGAAAAATACACTGAGATGTATGTTGAGATGAAAAACCACACAGACAGAGCGAGCATCTACCTCATGACTCGGCACACTAATGGCCTGAACCAAGGTTGGCAAAATTACTATTATGGGGTCAGCAAACCAGTATTTGCAGACATGTGCTTAATGTAATAATTTCTAAGATATCGAAAGTTACTGGACACTTGAATTAGCTTTGGGCAGCAGCCATCAGAGTTCAGAACATAACATGGGCTCTTTTCTTTTTAAACCAAATAAAGACCTGACTCACAACTATTAAAAGATAGGATGTACTTCCTTTGCACCAAACTGTTGTTTTTGGGTTTTTTTGCACACGTGGACTATTAATTAAAATGTCTAAGCCAGGGGTGTCAAACTCATTTTGGTTTAGGGCCCGCATTCAGCTTAATCTGATCTCAAGAGGGACACACGAGTAAACTCATTGCAAGGTTAAATAGAACTAATAAAAGTGGACTTGTTGTTGATTTTTATATTAAATGAATTTCACTTTTACACAATGTATTATGAATAACCTCAGCGTTTTTAAGAAAATATGTGCAATTTCAACAATACTTTTACTCAGTTAAACATTTACTTGTGCATTATGCATAAGAACTGATCACAGTGATTGTACAATGTTGAAAAACATTTATTCACATCTTTTAGAACTTAAAAACACTGTCCTGCATGACAAAATACATCATACAGATAAAAATTAAGAAATTATTTAAAATCAATTTTCCACATCTGAAGCTCAATGCTACCATCTGCTGATTAAAACACAGCGCCCTTCGTGGACAATATAGGAACTGCAGATTTTCAATTAAACAAAGTTTAAGTTTTTCAATAATTGTTTTATCATTCTCTTCCTTTATCTCCTCTTTCTTTCACCTTTTCTTTTTTTCTTCTTGTTCTTCCTTTCCTCTCCTACTTTCCCATCATAGTGTCCATATCAGTTGAGATATTCCCCGCATGAATCATAATAAAACTATTTACATTCATAATTCAAGCGGAGCACTATGGCAAAAGCAGTACTGCTCCACTTGTGAAAGTCAAATCTGATGAGCTGTTTTTGCCATTAAGACAACAATTCTTATTGCCACATTGCCAGAAAGGACACTGGAAGAAAAAAAGAAAAAGAAAAAAATATATTTATTTTTAATTTTTGTTTTGGTTTTTTTTGGAATAATGATAATGCATTTAACCACCGGGCCGGACTAAATTGTTCGGCGGGCCGGAATCGGCCCGCGGGCCGTATGTTTGACACCCCTGGTCTAAGCTATTAATTAAAATGTGTAAGCAAGCAGGCACGCCACCACACGTGGCGACCCCTCTCTTTGTTTACATTAGAGCAGGTCAGTCAATCACTGGAGGCATTTCCACAGATTCTTGTGAATCACAGTTTTACAGAGGTCGGCCACCGTGTCCTTTTATAAACTCCTCCAATCAATATAATAAACCTTGAGGGAAAGCAGGAAGACTCGAATATACTAGAAAATACATTTCTAGACCTGCTCTGGGTAGTTGGCATTGTATGGCCTTGTTGTTTTAGGTTACAATATTATTAAAATTGAAATAAAAATAGCAAAGATGGACTCATTGAGCACTATTTTGATCTTTAAGGCTTTTAAACAATTTGTTTAAAAGGGACAGTGCATGCAAAGCAACACGCTCTTACAAATTTTTAGCAAAGCTTTGGCTTCATCACAACCTCTTTTTTTTTTTCTCTCTTTGCACAAATGGCCCACAGATATGTTCAGGCAACTGGAGGTTTTAAAAGACATCATGTGCTGCCAACACCTGCCTGCAGACCCCCAGGGTGCAGTCCGTGGCCACGGTGGAGACAGCGATGGTCGATTAGCCAGAGATGAAAGACGTATAAGTCAGCCAGATATTAAAATATCCCTCCACAGAAATAACAGGCAGGGTAAGGAGGGGTTTTAAAAGGGCATGGACAGGAAGACTGAGCGGTGTATGTCCTTTGGCTTCATCTCATCATTGAAGCTACTCGTTTATTGGTCGCTCCCTCCTTTTAACAAGGCTGTCTGTGTGGATTACTGGTGTCTAGAGCCTGCAGTTAAAAAGTTGGCAAGCCCCTGGCGTTTTTTTTTTTTTTGCCCATAAAGTCAGGGGACTTTCCTTAGAGGTGCTGCTTTTGTCTTGCTTTACTGTGTCAAGGCTGCACACTTCTTATTAATTACATATTCGTGTCTCTTGCACGTCTACTGTCCTGTGGTGGCTGTTCTGACAGGAAATGAGAAGCAAAAAGGAGGGGAAGAGAAGTGACAGATTTTTTTTTTTTGTTCTCAAATCACTCATTTCTTTTTCATCTTCTTGTCTGCTTCATGGCAAGTTGAAAATTAGCTAAATAAAAACAGATTTTATGTTTCCCAATAAGCCTTTTTGAGTGGACCCTAAAGTGAGTGGGTGTGTTGATTACGGCGCCTGTGATATTGAGTTAGGCATGTTAGAGTTGCTGACTCGACGCTTTATCAGTGCCGCCAACATAGGGAGCAGGAGAGAGATGTGCTGATGGGGGAAATTGTTAGTTTGGAGGAAGTACAGATATCTGCGGTAGGACTGAGTGGATCAGAGATGATTGGGTGGGATTTTTATTCGCTACACAATAAGAAAAGGCATGTAGATTTGGGAGGAAATACAGGAAACAAAGTTGGCTAATACTAATTCAACCCAAGCTATAGGCAACTTCTTGTTGGGAAAGATGACAGATGCGAGAAGCTCCATGAATTGGGCTCCATCAGACCTGTGGGTGAATCTCTCTGCTTTGTGTCTGTTTATTCTGGAGCTTCCATACTGATGGAAAGACATAATGAGGATTTTGTCCTGTCCGCTAGGGATCTAATTTATCTCCTCCTGTTCAGTGTAGAGGACTGTTTGACTTTATGCTCCTGGGTAAGTGATTGTAAAAGGTCTTCATTTCCTCTTCATCTGCTTTTATATCTCTCCTGGACGTAAACTACTAAAAATCGTTACTGTCGTTGCAGAAGCAACAGCCAACCATGTCCCTCCCCGAGTCTCTGACAAAAAACAAATCATAGGCTTCTCTTTTTACAACCCCAAATAAAAAGAAAGTTTTGTAATTTCATCAAAAACAAAGAGGAAATTTACATTTTACTCTTTATTGCAGAAGTATAATCTCTGTATGGATAGGTACTAACGAGTACAGATTCACATAAAATCAAACAGTACTATGTTGCTGTACCTAAACGCATCATTAGCTATGTTTACATGCACAAACTTTAAAAATCAGATTGAAATGTATTTGGATTTAAAAGCAAAAATAATCTGATTGTACCATTTATATGGGCACACAACTAATTAATCCAATCACAATGTGCGTGTATATGCACCTGGCTTTATTCAGAATTGATCTCCTCTTATACGCACTGTTATCAAATTTCCCTTTTAAAAAAACAGAAGAAGAAGAAGAACTACTGTCTTTGCTGAATAACAAAAAAAGGTAAACAAAGCAATGTTATACAAATTTGGGTGTCTTTTGAGCGTCCTGGTTGGACTTGCGTGAGATTCTAATTACGATTGAAACATTATTGAATGAATAATGATTTTGAGCTCTTTTAAAAGTGTTAAAAAGGTTGTATCGGTTTTGCTTCCCAACATATCTCCACCACTCAATAATGCGGAAATACGCAAAAATAAGTTTATGTCGAGCGCACATGCGCACTCAGGTCTGTTTGCCACATAACTTGTTCCTGACCAGCGTTTACATACATGTCGATCGGATTATCAACTGGGATAAACCACCCCTCTCATTTGGATAACAATTTCATTCCCATTGAGCTTCATCCAATCACAATAATACGATTGGCTTGTTTGCATGACGCATTTTTGTTTCCGATCGGCCCTTTATTCTGATTACTTTTGTTCATGTAAACATGGCTATTGTACGACAGAGGGAGTGGAAGAGTGGGCAATTTTCCATGCCGGACATGAACACAGCATTGCACAAGAGCGTAATGACATTAGTAGCTGCTGATCCAGTCAACAAAACAAGCATGGCTGATAGAAAGCACTGGAAAGTATTGGCTCCACTTTTCAAAATGCGAAGCAAATAACGCTCGCTGGAATATTTGTTACACATGGTGCAAGGCCAGCAGCGGAAATACTTCTAATCTGTGGAGGCACCTGGTCACCGTTACCGAATCTAGAGACTTTGTTCACTAGAATTAGAAACTTTTCAGATCCCTCTTGCGATCTCATTTCAAAAAAGCGACTAGCGACAAATCTGACATTTTGTCCTATTTTGGTGACTTTGCGTTAAAGCGCCAATCGTTACTGTCTTGTAACCTGATCAGTCAGATTGACAGTGTATAGCACTCTACGTTCAGCACATGATCAATCTCGTACTGCTCCCATTGAATCCATTTGGGGCAAAGAGGGACCTTCAGCAGAACTCGCCGAGCTGATTGGACGAAATGACACCTAGTGCCCGCCTACCAAAGGTTGGTTTTAGCCAATGACGATATCAAATTAAAATGTAAGCAGCAGGCTTCATGAGAAACCACAAGGAAAGCTAGTCAAGGCGCTTCTTGCTGTTCTGTCAGACATGAAATAGTGGACTTTTACAAAACTGATGTGATAGCAATAGCTACGTGTACATCCTCCTGCTCTGCCATGTTTATAATGGTTCGGCTGTTCGGCTGAAATGAAGTCTCACAAATATTACTCCTAACAATATGAGTGGTGCATCTTTTACATGTATGTTTTACTGTTTTAAAGCCTGTCAGAATTTCTATGAACTTCAAATTAGTAATCCACAGCTTTGTTTCCCTAGGGGTATGGATATGATGGTGCATAGAGCTCCATTTTATTTTGGTTTTGCCCACCAGGCTGGAGCAGGACCCTTATTTATCTTGCCATCAGGCACCGTGAGCAGGATAGTCACTGTTGGATAACAGCAGAAAAAAGACAGGTTTGGACTCTTGGTTCTTAATTTACCAGACCTTTTTGGTCTTCTTGGCTGTTTTTTCAGTGCGTTTCAGCTTTACTTGGCCCTTTTTATGTAGATTATTTAGGTCCACAAAAACAATTCTGTCCCATGGTGTTTAGGGGGTCCTCCTCCTGCTGGAGCGGCGCTTTGATCTGGGGAATTTAGAATCCAAACACCATTTATCTGAGGCTTTTTGATATCACTTAGATAAATAGCCACAAACAGCCACTACAAAGTGTGTCAAAATGTATAAATAGAACTGATTTTAAATAAACTAATGTTTCGTTTTAATATAAATCTATTTCTGCCTGTCCAACAGGCACCTTGGCACATTACAAATTAAGTATGAGCAATGCATGTCTGGATTAGAGCCAAGAGGGTTTTACAAAGGAGAGTGAGGGTAGGCAATTCAGACAAGATGGACACATTTGATCTCCATCTCCAAGGACTCAACGGCACGATCTGTCATTCATCAGTAGCTGATAGAATCTCATGCACAAAGCATTTGGAAACATTTCTTGTCCAATACAACAGAGTAACAGTTACAGATGCCCCTTCAGACTTTACTGTGCAAATAAGAAGCTTTGTGTCAGCCTTGTTTTCCAGAGTTGGCGTTGCCTTCTCTGGGTTTGAGGACCTTGGGATGGACCATCACACAGTGGAAACGAGACTGTGGTCAGACGAATCAGTATTCCAGATTGTATTTAAAAGAAATGAAAGCCATGTGCTTAATTAATTCAGAAAAAGTTTCTGAGATCTTGGAGCAATGCGAGCTGCTTTCAACAGGACATCTTTTCCGTGTTTTAACTGTACAGAAACCACATTCTGCCCATATAAAACAAGGCATGGCTGGGGAAGAGGATGGTACTGGTACTGATCTGGACTGCATGTTTCCACAACAGAACGTGAGGAGAATTCAAACAAAACGTGATGCCAGTGACTCTATGCTGTCAATCATTTTAGGCCACATTTGCACAATGAAAAGGACAGGGGGCAAAACAGCTGGTAAATAAAATCAGGTTGATGTGCTACAACATGAATGATATAGTCCCGTGGTAGCCCCTCCCTCCCTTATGTCCAGAGACCCCCCCCCCCACCCCCCCACCCACTCGTTTCACCCGTGTAATAATATATTTGACTTCACTGGATGTCCCGAGAGGAATTCCTAGTGTTTGGTGAACCGGAGTCTCTGCAGTGTGATTTCAGACGTGGCGAGCAGCAGTCATTAATCACTGTGCTGTGACTGAACCTGTGTGTTCATGGCGTTGCGTCCGGGTGCACGTGTGTGTATTTTGGAAATGCCTCTGTTTTCCTTTTCATATATGTTCATCAGCAATCAAATCCTATCTATTCATAGGGAAATAGTAGTGGCTATGCCAGGGGTGCAAAGAGAAGAGCTGTTTTTCTTCCCCTGTCTGGTGGTGCTTTCCGAGCGCTCAGATATGACCTCTGGCATGCCGCTTTCTCTGAGGAGCCCTAGCTGCATGTCAGGGATACGGAGGATGAACAACTAAAATGGCTGTGTGGCCTCCAGGCTACGTCGTCTCACTTTTGACTCAGCCAGACTTTACAGCAACTTCCTGTTAGGGTTCAATCTACCTCTGCAATGATCCCCATCTGTTTAGGGTTTACCTTTTAAACTTCCCAGAGCCGCAGTGTGCAGCGTGAGTGATGAGGTGTTCACAGCCATCACTGCTGCACAATCCTAAGATCTCAAGACAGGCGCTGAGATAATAAAATACACAGACCTTAAGTAAAGCCAAATAAAAGAAAGGGATTTGAGGTATGCTCATGTTTATAAATGTGAAAATGTGGATTTAATTGAAGATTTGTGGTTTAAGAGCATCAAGATCTTGCCGTAATCTGCCAGAGAAAAATCTTAACCTCCCATAGAGTCCATTATAGAGGAACTGTGTTTTCTGCTGTAATATTCAGTGGTCCAGTATTACTGGCCCCAGGGATCATCTTCTACTGACGAATTGCTTAAAAACTGAGACCCAGCCCCCAGGAAGGAAGGAAGCATGCCAGATGCTCATCTTCTGCGCCATCCATTGATGTGCATGCACGTGTGAACCATTCCACCCAGTCGAACTAGGCATGGGTATGACAATCGTAAATAGAAATACCATGATTTGACATTAATAATACAAAATTGAAAAGCAATTGTAAGACATGATCCTATTGCTTCTATTAAAAACAGCTTGCCAATTTTACTGTCCATGTTTTTCTTGACCAGAAATATTTCCAAGAAGCGATATATATCGATCGATAGACGTATATGATAGAAATGATAGAAAAAAGGGTCAATAAAAAGTTCAATTGAATAAATGTTTCCCTTCCTTATGAATTTTAGCCATGTAGGTTAATATTAAAGTCATTTCATCCTCCCAACCAATCACAAATGCAGAACCTGGAATGCGGCATCACCAAGCTCTGCCCCATTCAAAGTGTTCAGAGAGCACACGTTCTTTATTCTGTTTTAAAAACTTGTAGTTTTGTTAAAAAGTTGGTTGAATTAACGGTTGCGTTTGAATTCAGTATTTCTGAGTTCTGGATCGAAAAATAAGTCGCTAAGCAACAGCATAAAATGGCCAGGGCTGGACTTAAAATATATGTTTTGAGTTTGTTGATAATTATCGATCCAATATGTTTTCTATTTTATCGATGTCACATTTTACAGACTTAATTCTGACTCTAAATAAAACCGTTGCCCTATCAAGAGTTGAGGGAAGATTGAAACAGAAATTTCTTGACGTGATTACAAAGAACCTACATTCTAGTCTGATTTCACAATGATTTTTAAATTGCAGCTTTGACATGGGCCTCATACATTAAGCTTTGCTTTTTGATAAAAAAAGACAGCTGAGCAGTGTAGCTTTCTAACTATTATCTTCCTTCCTTGGAAGATCAGCTGATAATGACACGAAGGGGTGAGTCCAACCTTTTGCCCCTGGTTACACAGCAAGCTGTCCTTACACAACATGCCAGCATCCACTCCTCACTGCACCACCCCAACAGGCAGGGCAGTCTGTCTGCCCCAACGAAGACATCTGGTTGGCACAGATTGGACTTTCCCATCACAATAAAAGCAAAAGTTCCCTTTGTTCCTGCTTGGAGGTGGAAGGACACACTGCATGGGCCGCTCTGCTCCTGTTTGATCTTTCAATAAAAAAGTGTGCTGACTGGGCATCTCTTGGTTGATGTCCTAAACTCAAATTAAGCTTTTTACTTGATCTGCAGCTGTCACAGACTGTTAACTCTGCAGACTGCATACTTCAGCATGCCTGCCCATTTCTTCCGTGCAAATCCGCAAAGAGATAAATACATTGATATATGTTTATTCATTCTGGGCTGCAGGTTTAATTTTTTTTCTAAGGACTGTAAAACATGCAAGAAAATTGATGTGCTGATTATTTGTTAGAGAAAAAAGTTTTGAATCCAGCAGAAAATGAAGGAGCTACAACATTCACATTTATGCATCAAAGCATATGTCCCTATTCTTTGTATGGTTTTAATGAAAATTTGATGTATTGCATAAAAGTTCATTGCTTGTTGCATTTTTAAACAAAAAATGGCGGGAGTTCTTAGTTATGATGCATTTAGTGAATAGGAAACAGATGTCAGTATTCAGCAAGCCAATTAACGATCAGAGCAGATCGAGGGAAAATTGTAATATATCAGTCTGTCTAATATCAACTTTATGTAAATTCTTCCACTGACTGTCCTATGAAAAACCACAGTAAGGTGTAGAAATAAAATACTATAGTAATCAGTCTGGCTTATAGGTTCTTAAAGCCTCATTGAATACAAATTACAATAACTGAGCTATTATCTGGTGATTTTCTTATATGTGGGAAAACTGTCACAGAGCGTTATTTCAAGCTAAAGACCTTTATTAGTGGACAAGCATTTACAGCAAGGTCAAAGCAAACTTTCATGCTATGGCGTCATTATTTTTTGGTGGATGATAAGCTTTTCCGTCATATAATTTGCTTACCAGAATAAAATGTAAATGAAAGGAAAGGAGGGTTTACAGATAGGACATATTGAAGGAGATCCTAGCACAGGAAAAAGAGAGAACAAGATAACATCCTTGGAGTCTGCTTCTAAACCTGCTTCTACACCTGCAGAGAGAGATATAAAAAGAACAGCAAAACAAACCGATAAAATATTACAGGTACAAACAACCAACGCCTTTATAACATCACTGAAAATACACTGTATTTTTTAATAAAGGATTTATAGTGACAGCTAATTCTAATTATAGGGGTTTGCTGTATAGAAGTGAATCTGTAAGTACCTGAATCCGAGCACCTGTAGGTGTTTGTGAGAGTGCACTTGTGTATGTAAGGTTTATCCATAAGAAAAATGCTCAGTAGTGATTGTGAGGAGCCAAAGACCTGCCCCTCAGGGCGCTGAGGCAGACGCCAGGGGAACCAGAACCCTCAGCGACATGTCAGGTTTCAAAGGACAATCCCACTTTGGCTGTATACTTAATATGAATGAGCTATTGGACCACGGTCTCTTAATGGATCACAAACAGTAAATTCAGTATTCTTCTTTAGCTAAATGTCCTTTTGTCATTTACAGATTCCCTTTGTACCCCAGAGGAGAGCGCTTTCATTTTGAATATGGCGTCTACTTACTAAACAAGAACATCGCCCAGGTAAGGAATGAAGACACTTCTAGCACAGTTGCCACTAATGTCTAAAATGTACATGTTTTACTACACAACGTTTTTCAGCAAAGGTAAGACAAGAGGCTTCCTAAATAGGAAGCTATACATCTGCCATGTCTTGTTAGGTTTCTAGTGTCAAAATATTCATACAGAAAGGTCAAAAATGTTTTCACAAGAAGTGTTATTCATAAGTCACTACAAACATGTTTATTGGTTAAATGAATAATGATAAATAAAACTCTAAATTGTACACAGCGCTTCTTTTTGTAGCTCTTCCAGAAATCCATTGGAATTTAATTTGTGTATTTTCCATTTTACTGAGAAGTTCTTACTTTATATTTTGAACTTGAGAGCTCTGTGAGACCTTGGTACTAATACCCCGTCACCTTATCGTGCATCAGCCTTGTACTTCAGTGGCATAGAAGATGGAGTACTTTTGGTCAGTAATGTTCAAGCATCACCTTCCTGCTCTTTTGATACTCAAAAGAGCAGGAAAACATCAAAACAGTCAGCAGTTGTGATGCAGGAAGTGTAAACCAGAAGTGTTTTCACAGTAAACACTTCTGGTTTAGTGTGGGTGAAAACTGTCCATCCCCACAGTTTCACTACACTGTCACTGATGCTCTGTAGATGGATACTGATGTCATTCTGGACCATTTTTATATGCCCAGCTGTACAAATCTTCGGCCATTTTGTGATGTTTCCAGTTCAAGTATGATAAATTTATCCATCTGGAGAAAAAAATTATAAATATAACATTAAATATCTGTGCAAGGAAGATCTTAGATGTCCTCACAAATATATTTGCAATCTTAAATGAGTATGGTGAGCATTTTAGGTTCTTTGAAATTTTAATTCCAGGCTGCCCTGTGGGTAGCGCTGTTGCCATGCAGCAAGAAGGTCCTTGGTTCAAGTCCTACCCTTGCCCTGGGTCTTTCTGCATGGAGTCTGCATGTTCTCCCTGTGCATGCGTGGGTTCTCTCCGCATACTCCGGCTTCCTCCCACAGTCCAAAAACATATGACTGTTAGGTTAATTGGCCTCTCTAAATTTTCCTTAGGTGTGAGTGTGTTCATCAATGGTTGTTTGTCCTGTTTGTCTCTGTGTTGCCCTGCGATAGACCGGCGACCTGTCCAGGGTGTACCCCGCCTCCCGCCCATTGACAGCTGAAGATATGCACCAGCCCCCCTCGTGACCCCACATAGACGTGTTAGAAAATGGATGGATGGAAATTTTAATTCCCAAGTTCCTAAAACAGTTTTCCTGCTCCTCACACACAAGGCACCTCAGATTAAAATAACTTTTCATTGCATTGCACATACCTCTGTCATCTTTAAATGTCCAAAAAAATTTGATGAAACTTATGAGATAAAATGTTACTTAAATCTGTCATTATGACTAACAATGTTCTTTGATGGATCACTAAGAAAAACACTTCAATCCTCAAGACCAATTTGAAGGGACATTTTAGTTGTGACGTTCTAAAACTACCATTTACACTGAAACACAATCCCAGGCTAGGCCATAGTTTTGTCTTCCAAAACTGATTGGCTTTTTTGTTTTATATATAAAAAAAAAATCTTTTGGTGGGTTTCTATTTCCTCACTCTTGGAGATGTTGACCTCTGGTGTCATTTTCTGCTAAAAGTCTTGGAATTGTGGCATTGCGGGCAAACTTATTAATGTTTTCATTCATCTGTGAACATCATGAACAGCAGGGAGCAGAGCACGCTGGACCACAAAGCCAGCTACAGCCTCATAGTTTCCTGCTCGGCTGTGAACTCCAGTGTCTTAAATAAATCTTTTTGGACATCAGGGAAATGAGCTGTGTTAAGCTCGAACTGTACACAACCCACTGGTTGGCCGCATTGGTTCATTTTTAGTTTGGATCTTGTCATGTGATTTGTTCTACTTGTGATCTCACTGTGCCTATTAAAGTGCATCTAATGTGTTGACCACCTTCTATTTGTCTGTGAGGCGTTTAGCACAAGTTTACATTCCTTTTGGGTATTTTCCTTCTTATTCAGGTGGAAATGAGGGGCCCCTCAAATAGAGCAATTAGCCCAAACAGGTGGCTGATTTGAATCAACTACGCAGCACTGCAGTGGTGTAGTTTCTAAAACCTGAACGCTAGCTGCCAGCAGACATCCAAGACTGCTTCTTTAAACATAATGCACCCCAAAACCTTGGTGGTGATCAGTTCTTAAGTGTGTGAGATATTACTCTCTCTGAAACAAGTCTTTACTAATTATAAACAAAGGTGATGTATGATTTGGAGTTGATGTTTTGATCTGGGTAGGCATGTTATGTTCACACTCCGCAAGTTTAGATTTACTGACTGTAAAGTGCAATCTCTGTCTGTGCTCTGTAGAGAATAAATAGCTGTACCTTAACCCACCGTACCCAACATTTCCAAACCCAGCATGTTGAATTCCACGGTAACGCTTCACATTCAGCTCTCCTTACACTCTTCCTGAGCCAATCTGACAATCACATGAAGTTTGGAGATCTGCAGGTACTGACTTGGTAGCGAGGTCATATTACAACCGGACTTATTGCACAGGTACCATTCTACCACAGCACTATACATGAATTTACTTAGCTCCTGAAATTGATCCGTTCTTTGACAAATGTTTGAAGAAGTCTGCGTGCATAGGGCCTGGATTTTATACACCCGTGGACATGGAAGTTTTAGGAGCATCAGAATCTAATGATTTGGGTGGGTGAATGAAAACTTTTGCAATACAATCTAAATTCATACATACCTATTCAATTTTCACTTGGCAGCCTATACAAGTCAAGGCATGATCAGATCCAACTAGTGTGTTGGAGTATCTTGTTTATTAAGGTCATTTGTTAATATGGGCTTCCATGATGCACTTAAGACATTAGGAGTTCATTTACAGGCAAACATTAAAAGAGCTGTTCTGCCTTAGTAGAAAAATAGCAGATATGTGACCGGTCACAGCAAAACCGGGAAGAAGTCTCCCTGGGATCGTTTTTGAGTTATTTACAGATTCAGAAAGAGTGGACTCTAATGCTTTCCAACAAAGTCAAACTTGTGGAAATCAAATAAAATCTCAACAAAATAGGACCATTTGAAAGTTGGTACTGTGCAAACAAAATTAGGGAGAAAATAGGCTTCATAGTTTTTTTAGAATCACCCCCAGCCAGGGTGGTGTTAACAAAAGCTGTTCATTTGATTTACTTTGCATAGCTTTCAGCAACACCTCCCACCCAGCCCTGCCTGTCAATAGAGGATCTCTATCAGCTCATTGCACTGTGATGTGATCCAATAGAACTGTTTTTCTATGTATAGATCATTTACAGCACTGCATTACAATATTTGTGTTCTGTGCATTGAACAGACTAACATCCTTTAAATTACTCACAATTTAACAGTAACACAAACAAATAAAATGAAGTAAAAAAAAAAACCTGAAAAGACTTAATATTTACAAAATTGGTAAATGTTAACTGTTTAAGTTTTGCATCTCTGCAAGTTGCAACTCTGATGCAACTCAAGTAAACATGTTGGTGCATTGTTATTGCTACTATTTAATTGCTCACTCAGAAAGAGGGATTATGCATTCTGCGGATCAAAGTTAGCAGGCTTTTAAACTGTTATTTTATTCTACTTCACCATGACCATGTTTTATTATCCCATCTATTATGCTCTAACTGGCCTGAAGGAAGAAACTGTTGTACACAGAGGCAAAGACGTGTGCCTTTCACACACACACACGCACACACACACACACACACACACACACACACATACACACACACACACACACACACACACACACACACACACACAGACAGACAGACAGACAGACAGACAGACAGACAGACAGAGCAATCACAGTTGTTACCAGTTGACACGTCATCAGCCATCTTCAGCTTGAAAGGTACATCGAAAAGAGAGTGCATTGAAAGGTGCAACTGGAGATCAGATATGGGTTTGTAGACACTGGGAAAGAAGATTTGATACCAACTTTAAGCGGCGCGACCATAATTTAAACAATTTATTTACGTAGATGCGCAAGTTTCAGTGGCAGGTTGAAGTTAATAAAAAAACCTGCAGCGCTCTCAGGGTGAAACAGACGCAGTTACCCACTCACAGTGACAGAGGCAGCCATTCAAAGGGCTAATACAGCTAAATTAGACAGTTAAAATGCAATAAAAGTTGCAAACTTTCTCTTATGGTTGTCTGGGTCAGGCCTGATGAGCATTTATCTCCCAGTTCTTGGGCGCTCGGTCCATCTTTCCTGAGAAACTCAGTTTCTCTTTCAAACAGTTGTACACAGAGGCAAAGACGTGATCCTTTCACACACACACACACACACACACACACACACATACATACATACATACATACATACATTAGCTGCATAAGCCACCCGCTTTCTTCAACCATGCATTTTATTGGCCGATACACATAACAAAAGCCTGCGCTGAGCCACCAAATAATCTGTGTGTTCCCCTCCCCGAAATGCAGATGCAATTCCAGGGAATTTTAAGATGAAAACATGGCGGGTTTAAACACAAAGTTTGCTGTTTTAAAGTCTTTGAAACGTGCATTTAATGCATTGTGGGGTTTCTTCATAACTTCAACTAACATATTTTGCAATAAAACGAAAATCACTATTTTCTCACAAATTGCAGGTTTTTCATGTTTTTCTCAGTTCCTGCCAAGTTTTGCTGTGGTGGGTCACATATATATCTTTTACGACTCAGATTGTTCATCGGCATATAAACATTCTGTAATATGACCCTAATGTACGCAATCTGATTCTATAAATTAGAATCTGATGATGCCTGTTTTGTTTCTCTTGTTTTTGGGGGGGATTTTTCTCAGCTCTAGTGTCTCGCTTTTTAATACAGTAGGCTGACAGGAAGGGGGGTGGAAGAGGGGGGAGAAATATGCGGCAAAGGACCGCAGGTCATGGGTCCGCTACCCGCCACCAGTTCGCCGATGATGCTAATTTTTTAGATTAAAAGTACTTTTTGAAAATTACCTTCAAGCAGATATTAAACATACATTTCATTAACCCCACATTTGTGTATTAAAATGTTTATTAGTCTGATGTTATATTCCAACCTTAAATGTTTAGCTATAAGTGGAAAAATATTATAATTAACTGAAATAAAGGTTGGAAAACCTCAATCTGTCTGGAATGAATCAATGTAATGTTTTTCAACTTTGGGTAATTGGGTTACTGAAATAAATTAACTTTTCAATTATATTCTAAGTCGTTGAATATGACTGTACAGGCCAACCTTTAACTAAATGACTGTTTTGCTGAGAATAGAATAAAAGAAATCAAATTTTTTCTAGTCCTGCCTTATTGTTGCCTTTTTTACATTACTGGTTACATAACTACACTATCCTTATCATTTGAAGATAATCAAGATTCTTTCAAATAGTCAAAATGAACTCTCAGTTCAGATCCTAATCCAGGTTTTCTCTTGTTGTTTTCTATTTGTCAGATCTATGCAGACTGCTCTCATTTATATACGTAGAACATTTGGTGTGCAGTCATCTCAATTCCTATCCCCACCTTTTAACTCCCCCCACACACCCCAATCCATTTTTGATCAAAGCTACACCTCGTGGCCTGAGCTTTCTGAGATTTCAATTTCAAGAATCTCAACCATGTGTTGCCATCAGCCTGCGTGCTCGCTCTTGCTGAAACTTTAATTTGCTTGCTGATAGAAGGCACATGTAAGTAACTTCGGGTGAAATATTCCTGACTGCAGCCGTCATATCACAAATCAAATCTAAAATAATAATACTAAATCCGCCAGGCCAGAATAGTGACACAATCCATGCGCTAAGGGTCTTTTCAGGTCATCAAGAGAAGACCTTGGTGTCAATTCTTTAATACACATTATAACGAGTTTTATAGAACAGGGGGAATATGGAGCTTTGAAGGCATCTGGTCTGCTGAAGATGAAAAATGAGATTCAGCCAGCAGGGCGTCATCACCAGTGTTCATGAAACCACTGCTGAGAGATTCTAACTTCGGGGTTTGCAAAGCAGATGGAAACGATCAGCTGTGGCACAGGTGGGCACATGTGAATGATGATTGATAACTTTATAAAATAAATCTGGAGGGATGAATTAAGCGACGGCAGCATGCTTACCTAACTCTCATAGAAGCTTATCTTTTGCCAACTAAATCTGACACTTTAACAGAACATGTGGCTAATTTATTTTCGTACAATGCCTGGGCACTATGGCAAGAGTCCCATTAAGGAAAAGAAACGCATGCCCTGCTTTTCTTTTTGAGGCGGCAGTAATCTATGAAGAGTTCGGGAAAGCATCAGTATTTTTACAGGGTGAAATTTCATCTTACTTTGAAAGCACAGTGATGTACATTCCATGTGTCCCTCTGTCCATCCATCTTCACAATGAGTTATCAGGTTTGCCCATAAGCAATACCATTTTGTGGCCTAAACAGTACAGCTCCATATGTTAGTGATAATAAGCCAGTATTTTAAAACTGCAGAAGTGGTTAACTTGTCACTTCCAACAAAAGAGGGCTCGCTGGAGACGGTACGTCTCCTACCCTTTGTGGATGATCTCTGTAAAGGGCTTTCCAGCCAGCTTCCTTCAGTTACATCACCGAAGTTCAGAGTTTAGTTCGGCCCGGGTAAAGCACGCTACAGATCCTTTTCAATCAACACACAGTCTCAAATTCCTCTGTTGTCATTCCAAACCAATTTATCAAAGACAAATCACTACTTTCTGGAATTTCTTTTTTTTTTTTTTCTAAACCCTTGTTGAGATGCACAGAATTCTCAATCAGTGATTAGCTGGTCAGAAACTCAGAAGTGTAATCTTTTTCTAATCAGTGTAATCTATTTCTAATTGGTGAATGCATCATACTGATCGTTGCCAGGTCAAGCTGAGAGCCACACGTTTCTTTTTTTGGTTGCTGTTACTCAATGAAGAAGACTCAAAGTTAGCTATTTTCTGGATCGGTGAGTCGTTTAAAAGGAAGTTAGAGGAGGCACGCAGCTGTAAGGAGCTATTTAAAAGGAAACTGTGTTTTCTAAATCTGAAGACTTGTCTGCTTTTGGGAAATCATTAGGTAAGGGTCTACATTGTCTCAAGAACAAAGATGGAAGTTAGGGTTTTCGTTTAGGTCTTTTTTGTTCTAACTGCACTTCTACAGGAATCAGGTGTTAAAGGTACATGGTGAGGTTATTTGACATTTTTTTTATTTATACGTCAGTAGCGCACTCTGGTTGCATGCAAAGTTTTTATGAAAGTGTATCTGCTGGTGTAGTAGTTGTTTTGGTGTTTAATGCTTGTTTATGCTCAATTTGTTAGTACATAAAGCACTTTGTGTTTATTTATAATAACAGTGGAAGTACAACAGTGGAAGTACAACAGTGTGCGTCCACAGCAGGTCCGTAAACCAGGAATCAGCTAATGGCTATTAGCATCTCCCAGCAATGTAATGGAAACAATAAAGAATGGTCCAAGATCCAGTGGAAACAAAACCCAAAAAAAAAAAAGATTCCAGGAGGGAAAAAAACTGGAATAGTGCTGGGAATATAGTATGGACATTGGTGTTCAGAAGCTAAAGCTGCTGAGGCTCAGATGTGACCGCAGAGTTGATTGATTAATAGTACAGTACAGTTCTGTACTATTAATCAATTGTTAATAGAAGAGCATTGCTATTAACAATGGTAATAGCAATGCTCTTCTTAGCCTCTACAGTCTTAAGTACAAACATTGTAAGTAGATTGATTGATTGGTTTTTACCTTGATGCTGTGTCCCTGTTTCAGTTTGAATGGGAATTTTATTTCTCTGTGATGTAATCATATGAGGCTCTTAGAGTTGCTGTAGATCAGTTTATTTAATCATTTAAACATTGACCAACCGTTAATTAATTTAATTAACGATTGGTCTTTGATCACGCTGAGCTGCCACTTAACCGCGAGGCATTGCAGAGGGGTCAGACTTGGTCAGGCACTGTTTAGTAGTGATTTATTAGTCACCAAATGGTTCTAATAGTTCTGCGATACAGCCGGTAGATGGCACCACATCTGCTTATACCTGCTCATTGCGCCCAGTGCTTCCTTCTATTTAGCCGCAAAGAGGACTATCGAAACACTATCAGGATGGACACTTGGTGTATATAACCTTATTTTATCATGATCAAACAGTTTTTGGTCTTTTTTTTTATAAGCATATGACTAGCTATGTACCTTTTTAACAGATTTTGTTGCAGCCTGAAGTAAATTTCTTTAACATGGAATAGTGAAAGAAGACTTCTCTCCAAACCTCTAATTCTTTCATCTGCAGTCAAATATCAATGCAAGAAAGCCTGAAGGGGCCTACTAAAGTCACCAAAATTGTTTACTGTACTCTGTTAATCAGCATGCTTTCATCTCATTATGCAAACAATGGTCCAATAAAGGCAATAGGATTTTCCTTTCAGCTTCATTTTAAAACGAGTCCCATCAGGCTGCTGCTGTTTGTTAAAAAATTTCAGGGCTACATCTAAGGCCTAAAGTGGCTTTCCACAGGGGGGCACAAATTTTAAACCTGCCTTTTCTCCATTTGCAGAGACAAATGAGCCAAGTTAGTATGGCTGACTCCAAAGGAAAACCAGCAGCATTTTAGCTGGAAAAGAGCCATGTGCTGCATTCTCCTGCTCCCAAAGTTATCCACTTGGTTATGTTGTTGTGAAACAGGCATGTGGGGCTGATTAGATGACAACTGATGCTACACAACATCTAAGTTTTTGAGAAGAGGGAACAATTAGGCCTTAGTTACTTGACTGAAATTTTGTTGCCTCGGGCATAGGAAAACATCATATTGAGATCTATTACAGTAAATTATTTGCAGCACAGCCAAGTCACCTCTGGATTCACCTTTATTTCTGTCTACTGGGGGGTGATGGCTGCAGTCTCTCGCCTTCCAAGTCTCTAGCATCTTTGTACCGTGATCTACAGGCAAAGTGCCATATTGGTGGTCTCATGCATACGTCAGAGAGCCTGCTGCAGTAAAGAGTGGCAACTGTGGCTCCATAAAGCACCGCTGTGACTCACGGGGAAGCCTACTGTAGTTAGTGGTTAGAGGAGGTGGCAGTAAACGGAACAGGCGCTGCTTGAATGGAGTTATTCTTGTTGAAGCTGTTTGGAAAAGTCTTAAGTGACTGGGCAAGTTGAACATAACCTTTAGAATTACAATAATTATCAGTAAAAGGCTGTTTTCTTGTTTGGGATTCTGTGTACTCCTGGAAATGAGAGATGCTGTTTGATGTTTTGCTGTTATTTTTAGCAGTAAACATTTTATTTTTGGATGCTGTCTACTGGGAATGATTTAGTCTTGACTTTAAATTCTCTTAACTTTATTATAATTTATTTCTTGTGCAAAAATCGCAAGTAGATTTATGAAAGGTTTCCGCTGCCACATGCAGCAAAAGGCTCTGTGTTCAATTTTGACTTCTAATGTTGCAGTTATGCAAAGAGTTTTAAGCCCAAATTGAAAAAAAAGTAATAATTTGTACAAAGCTAAACCTTTCAATGAGACCTTGTTGGTTTGGATAGCAAGCAAGAAAAATTGTACTTTTCCTCCACAGAAACCAATTTTTGAGAAAATCTTTGATTTGTAAATAAAAACGAGCTGGCCGGAAAGCCACGTCTCTGTTTGCCATCTTAAAAAAAGAATGTGGAAATATACAGTGTGTGTCATCTGTTTTGATGAGGAGAGTGCAAGCAAACCCATTCACCTCCTGTTCCTTTTTGCACGAGGATCATCTTCGAACTAACTTGCTTTATTGTGAATTTGACATCCTTGGTTTGCTTCTTCACCTCTGGGGCAAAGTCAGTGACCTCAGACCAAAGAGATGCGACAGAGTCTTGGCATGGCTCTTTGCTGCCATCAACTCATGTGATTGGGCTTCAATAAAAACCAGATGACCCACAGACATAGAAAAAGGGAACATTAAGCAGATGCCCTCCACCTCAGAGTAAATGGTCAAGGCAGTTAAAATTTCCCAATGTTAACTGTCTCCAACTATTACTTTGTTTCTTTTCCTCTTTATTAATGTCAATTCTGGAGATGATACAAGAATCACAACTGCATATGTATTGTTGAAGACTGAATGATCCGCTTCCTACCTTCAGTGCCTCACAAAAGTATTCATACCCCTTGCATTTTTTTCCCTTTTGTTAGCAATGCAAACTCTAATTTCAATGTGTTTCCAAAGGGTTTTATGCGATAGACGAAAACAAATCAATTATTATTGTGAAGTGAAAGGAAAATTGTGGTTTTGAAATGTTTTCAAGTAAAGGTCTCAAAAGTACTGCCTGTCTTTGGATTCGACTCCCTTAATTAATATTCTCTCCACTGCTTCTTGGAAGTTAGAGCTGCAGCACTTTGTGGTTTGTCTCCAGTAGCTTTGCACATCTAAAGATGGAAATTCTTGCATATTCTTCGTGGCACAATTTCAGTCCGATTAAGTGCATCTATGACTAGCAATGTTAAACTCTTATCCCAGATTCTCTGTTTGATTTAGGCGTTGTGTTTGACAGGGTCATTCATTGTAGCACAAGCTACTACTCCTTTCTGTTACTTCTGTCCAGCTCACCTGTTTCCTCTGAAGTTCAGCAGCCCCTCAGCATGATACTGCCGCCTCTGTATGGATTCTGTGTTCAGGGTCATGTGCAGTGTTTGCTTTCCGGAACAGGCCTAACTCTGAGACCAGAAACAGAACTGATTGATTCATACTACGATTCAAGTACACACATGTAAACTCGCTGTACTAGTCATGTGAGCTGTGAAGAAAATCAGGTGAATCCTTTTTTTAAGGGATTCACCTGACAGAGTAAAATGGGATGAACACTTTCCAGTTAATATACTTTAACCAGTCGTGTGTTTACTCTGCAGCTCTACAACCTAGTTAATGAGAATCATCTGCGAGCAATTAGCCAGTAATATGCAAAGTGAAATTTACCCTATTAAAATCTGACCTCCTGGCTCCTTAGCGTGATCCGCTGTATGTAAATGCTCACAATTGGAATATCACTTTCTCTTGTCACATCTTGCAATCATTCCTTATGGCAATTTGACCTTACAGAACTGTTTGAAGCTGAGGAGGAAACTGTGACGTGTAACTTCATACCCTAAATCTACGTAAGGCTCTTTTATGTGGGGGGGGGGGGAGAAAAAGATCCCGGCTAACTAGGACTCATCGTTGAAACTCCAAGGCGTTGCTCTTGCAGTTGGCTGTGTGCAGTGTTTATTCCGTCTTTTTGCCCCTGTTGCTTAGATCCCCTCTAAACGAGAGCAGAAACTGGATCCCCCACAACTGGCAGGATGTTTCTCTGAAACAGAGCATATAAGACAGAAATATTTTGTATTACATTTAGGATTGTCTCTTTGTCCAGTTGAGGCCTGTGGTTTGTGACTCACTTACTGCTGCGTTCCACAAACCGTTCTAGCCAAAAAAAGGAAAAAAAAACAGACAGTTAAATCTCCACTGTTCCCCTTGAACAAAACTCTCACTCTTCTGTTTACTTGCCCCTAACACAAACCTCATCTCAACCAACAGACTCCTCAGTATTTAAAAATGATGATGCAGCCCACTGTGAGGTGTTTGTTTACTTGAACTCCAGGTCCCCCAGGCTCTGCCACCATCTCTACCCAAAGACAGACGAGAGCTGGAAGCAATCAGTCCATTTCAACGGCCTGCTGCCACTTTTTGTCTTCATCTCTCCATAATGGCCACATCCGTTTTTCATTTTCAAGGGATTGATATGAAAAAAGGCATAACAGAAAGTATAGGCACCAGCAAATGCAAAACTATCTCATCATAGTGTGCCTCATATTCAGCCTCAAGGGAGGAAGAAAAATAAGACGTGCGGTACCAGGTGAGATTCTTTGTAACCTAAGCTACAAAGCTGTCTGTTTTTGTTTTAGCTTGGTGAAGAATAGTTTGAATACCCATTCTTCTAGCATAACTTCCCACTTAGCCACATGGTGTACAAATGTTGGACAGTTGGGGTCTGCATCAGACAGTGTGCTTTAAGTTTCAACACCATTATGGTGCCACTTTTACCAACATTTCTGATCTCTTCTATCCTCTGACAGTAAAAAGCATTTTGTTATTTGTCACATTTCAATCAAGAAACGATTCCTGGCAGGTTGAAAGTGGCTGACTAAGAGCAGTTTGGTTTGGAGATAAACAGTCTGACATGTACTGAGGATGAAAACTGATGCTGTTGGCCCTCTGTTATCAGTGACTTGAGAAAACAAGGAAGTAATCTTTGTTTTATATTTAGGGTCATATATGTAACACTTGTCTCTTACATTGCTAGGTATTTCATTGATTTGTTGAATTCAATTCAAATTCAAAAATACTTTATTGATGCGAAAGGGAAATTAAATGTTGTTGTTACTCCTATTGATCCAAATTTGTTGTATCCAAAGTTATTGTAGATAGTAATGACTGTTGGCAGGAAAGGTCTCTTGCAGCAGTCGGTATTGCTGCAAATTTGAAGAAGTCTCTGACTGAAGACACTCAGTTTTCCCAAGACGGTCTCATGAAGAGACTGAAGGACCTTAGCTTGCTCAAGAAATATAGTGAGTTACCAGATGAACACCGAGTTATTTATATCCCCCTCCACTTCTTCCCATGATGGAAATTGGGTTTGAACCAACACTTTTTCTCCTGAAATCTACAATCAGCTCCTTTGTTTTGTTCACATTCAAGATTAAATGATTATTTCTACACCATGTCACAAAACTGTCCACTCAGAATCATCTGAGTATTTCTGTAGATGACAGAAGTCAGACTTGTGCTAGAATTCTAAAGTGAACAGAGTGAAAAGGAACGGTGAGAGTACAGTCCCCTGTGGTGCTCCTGTGTTTCTGACCATCTTGTTAGACAAACAGTCCTTCAGTCTCACAAACTGTGGTCTGTTTGTCAGGTAGTCATAGATCCAGGCAATTGTTGAGCCCTCCACCTGAGTCTTCTGGAGTTTCTGACAAAGCTAATCAGGCTGAATTGTGTTAAATGCACTCTAGAAATCCAACAGCATGATCCTCACCGTGCTGCCTGCTTTGTCCAGATGACAATGGTTTGTTGAAGAAGGTGTATGATAGCATCTTCAACTCCAACTCCACAGCGATAAGCACACTGCAGGGGGTCCTGATATGTGCTTGTTTGCTTACTCAGGTGGACCAACAGGAGTCTCTCCAGGACCTTCATGATGTGGGATGTCAGGGCAAAAGGTCTATAGTCGTTAATGACTGAAGGGTGAGTTTTCTTTGGTACCGGAACGAGGCAGGATGTCTTCCACGACAATGGAACCTTCTATTGGGTCAAGCTATGGTTAGAGATGTTGCAGAATCCCACAGAGCTGCTCTCAACAGACCCTCAGGACTCTGGAGCTGACACCATCTGGACCTGCAGCCCTATTCCAGTTCAGTCTCTCCAGCTCCCTCTTCACCTGAATTCTAGAAACAGAAAAGTGGGAGGGGGAGTGAGCAGCAACATCTCAGGATTTTATTGAAGACAAACTAGTGGAAGTGGAAGCAGAAGCGTCCACCACTGAGGTGGAAGATGGAACATCTGAGGTTTGACAGGAAAGCTGTCAGAAGAGTGTGGGATGTCTGTTTGGCTGGGGGCAGGATGGTGAGCCTGTTCCCGAACTGAACCTGTTGAAGAATCTGTTCAGCTCATTGGCTCTGTCCAGACTACCATCTATTCTATCCTCTTTTTGCGTCGATCCTGTGATCTTCTTCATCCCTGACCACACATCTCTGATATCGTTCCTCTGCATTTAATGAGAAGTAGCAATAATTGTTGATTTTATACGGTACTAAATGTCAACATTCTGAAAAGGGAATCGGATGCTTCCTGTCCTTTACAGACACAAAAAATTTTTAGCCACTCATGGTAAAGATGTCTGAAAAGCCTTAAAATAAACGTAATCTTTTGCCGCAATAGTTTAAGATCGCACTGACTTTTTTTTTTAGAAATATCATATCATTAGTTTTATGTTTTATGTGTTTTGTTTGTAAAACTACTTTTGCCAGCCCAGAGATGGGCATGGAAGGACGTTTATTTGGTCTGATGAGCCTTTTGTTTATTTGGCCACATTTTCTGGATTAGAGTCCTGCTGAAAGACCTTTTCTTGACACCCTGCTTACTGTGCATGGAGACAAGTTAAATATGGGTCCTTATTCCACCCCAGTGGCCAAAAGGAATGGGCCTCTATGTCGCTTCATGCAGTATGTAAACCCCAGGAAAAAAAAGACTATTGTTTAGAAGTTTCTAGAA